>NW_017194537.1:0-9299 GCF_001704415.2 Capra hircus
TGAGGTCCCCGTCGTAAGTCGAGAGCACCTGCCGCAACTCGAGAAAATCCAGGAGGTTCTCCCTCCAGGCGAGATGAGGCGAGATGAGGCCCATTTCGACTGAGGCGTCTCGAGGATAATCACACCTAACCTCTGGGACTTTCAAAGGGTCCTTCACACCCTTGCGCAACTCAAGTAGTTCCCCGACATACCCGTCTCCACTCGAGAGGAAGCACAAGAGTTCCGCCCACATCCAGAGGAGCCCCGTTTCCGCATCCTAGCTCGAGAGGAGGGATCCTTTCCCTGCGTGGTCGTGAAAGAATTCCCGGCGTTCCCGTCACATCTCAAGAGGAGGCGCTCCCGAAGGAAAGGAGAGAGGAACTCCAGGGTCGTGCCAGCATTCCCAGAGTCCCCCAGATGTCTGAGTCCATTAGGGAAAACTGCTTTCCCTGCACTGCCTCGACTTTCAAGACAAGGATCGACTCACACCACGGTGGCACGTGGGACAGCCCTGTGGGAAAGCCTCGTGGGAAAGCCTCGTGGGAAAGCTTCGAGGGAAAGCCACAGATCGCTTGATCCACGCGAAGGGAAGCGTGACACTGCTGCTACAGCTCGGGAGGAAAGCGCACGTGCATGCCCCCACTAGAGACGAGGACTGACCCCCCTGGGGAGACTCCAGAAGTACCCCAAGACCCATGTCACCACTGGAGAGGAATCCTCATGTTCCGGCACTGACTCCACACAAGGTCTTAGGCCCTAGCATCTACAGGAGAGGAATCCCGAGAGGCCCCGAGCAACTCTCATGGGGACTGGCCTTTTCTGAGGCCACCAGAGCGGGTCCCTGAGGTACCCGTCGTAAGTCGAGAGCACCTGACGCAACTCGAGAAAATCCATGAGGTTCTCCCCTCCAGGCGAGATGAGGCCCATATCCGCTGAGGCGTTTCGAGGCTATTCACACCTAATCTCTGGAACTTCCAAAGGGTCCTTCACACCCTTGCTGCAACTCAAGAAGTTCCCCGACATACCCGTCTCCACTCGAGAGGAAGCACAAGAGTCCCGCCCACATCCAGAGGAGCCCCGTTTCCGCCTCCCAGCTCGAGAGGAGGGATCCTTTCCCTGCGTGGTCGGGAAAGAATTCCCGACGATTCCGTCGCATCTCAAGAGGAGACGCTCTCCACAGGAAAGGCGAGAGGAACTCCAGGGTCGTGCCACCATTCCCAGAGTCCCCAGATGTCTCAGTCCATTCCAGGGAAATCTGTTTTCCCTGCACTGCCTCCAATTTCAAGCGGAGGATCGACTCACACCACGATGGCACGTGGGACAGCCCTGTGGGCCTCGTGGGAAAGCCTCGTGGGAAAGCCTCGAGGGAAAACCTCGAGGGAAAGCCACAGATCCCTTGATCCACGCGAAGGGAAGCGTGACACTGCTGCTAACAGCTCTGGAGGAAAGCGCACCTGCATGCCCCCACACAAGACGAGGACTGACTCCCCTGTGGAGACTCCAGAAGTACCCCAAGATCCATGTCAGCACTGGAAAGGAATCCTCAGGTTCAGGAACCGACTCCACACAAGGTCTTAGGTCCTGGCATTGATGGGAGAGGAATCCCGAGAGGCCCCCGAGCAACTCGCATGGGGCCTGGCCTTTCCTGAGGCCACCAGAGCGGGTCCCTGTGGTCATCGTCGTAAGTCGAGAGCACCTACCGCAACTCGAGAAAATCCAGGAGGTTCTCCCCTCCAGGCGAGAAGAGGCCCATTTCCGCTGAGGCGTCTCGAGGCTAATCACACCTAACCTCTGGAACTTCCAAAGGGTCCTTCACACCCTTGCTGCAACTCAGGAAGTTCCCCGAAATACCCGTCTCCACTCGAGAGGAAGCACAAGAATTCTGCCCACATCCAGAGGAGCCCCGTTTCCGGCCTCCTAGCTCGAGAGGAGGGATCCTTTCCCTGCGTTGGTCGGGAAAGAATTACCGGCGTTCCCATCGCATATCAAGAGGAGGCGCTCTCCACAGGAAAGGCGAGAGGAACTCCAGGGTAGTGCCATCAATCCGAGAGTCCCCCAGATGTCTCAGTCCATTCCAGGGAAAACTCTTCTCCCTGCACTTCCTCGACTTTCAAGCCGAAGATCCACTCCCACCACGGTGGCAAGTCGGACAGCCCTGTGGGAAAGCCTCGTGGGAAAGCCTCGAGGGAAAGGCCACAGATCCCTTGATCCACGGCGAAACGGAAACGTGACACTGCTGCTACAGCTCGGGAGGAAAGCGCACGTGCATGCCCCCACTCGAGACGATGACTGACTCCCCTGGGGAAACTCCAGAAGTACCCCAAGATCCATGTCAGCACTGGAGAGGCATCCTCAGTTTCCGGCACCGATCCCACACAAGGACTTAGGCCCCGGCATCGACAGGAGAGGAATCCCAAGAGGCCCCCATGCAACTCACATGGGGACTGTCTTCTTGAAGCCACCAGAGCGGGTCCCAGAAGTCCCCGTAGTAAGTCAAGAGCACCTGCTGGAACTCGAGAAAATGCAGGGAGGGTCTCCCCTCCAGGCGAGATGAGGCCCATTTCCGCTGAGGCGTCTCGAGTCTAATCACACCTAACCTCTGGAAATTCCAAAGGGTCCTTCACACCTTTGCGGCAACTTAAGAAGTTCCCCGACATAGCCGTCTCCACTCGAGAGGAAGCACGAAGAGTCCCGCCCACATCCAGAGGAACCCCGTTTCGGCCTGGTAGCTCGAGATGAAGGATCCTATCCTTCTTAGTCAAGAAAGATTTTTCAACGTTCCCGTGGCCTCTCAAGAGCAAGGGCTCTCAATAGGAAAGGCGAGAGGAACTCCACGGTCATGCCACCATTCCAAGAGTCCCCCAGATATCTCAGTCCATTTCAGAGGAACCTGTTTTCCCCGCAATGCCTCGACTTTCAGGCCGAGGATCCACTCACACCATGGTGGCACGTGGGACAGCCCTTGGGAAAGCCTCGTGGGAAAGGCACAGATCCCTTGATCCCCGCGAAGGGAAGCGTGACACATCTGCTACACTGTCCCGGAGGTCACGGTCGTATGTTGAGAGCACCTGCCGCAACTGGAGAAAATCCAGGAGGTTCTCTGCTCCAGTCGAGATGAGGCCCATTTTCTCTGCGGCGTCTCGGAGAGTAATCACACCTAAACTCTGGAACTTCCAAAGGGTCCTACACACCCTTGCTACAACTCAGGAGGTTCCCCGATATACCCGTCTCCACTCCAGAGGAAGCACGAGGGTCCGGGCCTCCTCCAGAGGAGCTCCGTTTCCGCCTCCAATCTCGAGATGAGGGATCCTTCCCTGCTTCCTCGGGAAAGAATTCCCAACGTTTCCGACGCATCTCAAGATGAGGCGCGCTGCACAGGAAAGGCGAGAGGAACTCATGGGTCGTGCCACCATTCCAAGTGCCCCCAGATGTCTCCGTCCATTCCAGAGGATGCCTGTTTTCCCTGCACTGCTTCGACTTTCATGCCGAGAATCGACTCACACCATGGTGGCACGTGGGAGAGCCCTGTGGGAAAGCCTCGTGGGACAGCCTCGAGGGGAAAGTAACAGATCCCTTTATCCACGCGACGGGAAGCGTGACACTGCTGCTACAGCTCGGGAGGAAAGCGCACGGTGCATGCCCCCACTCGAGACGAGGACTGACTCCCCTGGGGAGACTCCAGAAGTACCCCAAGATGCATGTCAGCCCTGGAGAGGAATCCTCAGGTTCCGGCCCCGACTCCACACAAGGTCTTAGGCCCTGGCATCGACGGGAGAGGTACAGCGACAGGCCCTCTAGCAACTCGCATGGGGACTGGACTTTCCTGAGGTCACCAGAGCGGGTCCATGAGGTCCCCGTCGTAAGTCAAGAGCACCTGCCGGAACTCGGTAAAATCCAGGAGGTTCTCCCCTGCAGGCGAGATGAGGCCCGTTTCCACTGAGGTGTCTCGAGGCTAATGCACACTTGACCGCTGGAACTCCAAAGAGTCTTTCACAGCCATGCTGCAACTCAAGAAGTTCCCCGACATACCCGTCTCCACTCAAGAGGAAGCACGAGGGTCCCGGCCACATCCAGAGGAGCTCCGTTTCCGGCTCGTAGCTCTAGAGGACGGATCCTTTCCCTGCTTGGTCCCGGAAAGAATTCCCGGCATTCCCATCGCATCTCAAGAGGAGGCGCTCTCCAAAGGAAAGGGGAGAGGAACTGCAGGGTCGTGCCACCATTCCAAGACTCCCCCAGATATCTCAGTCCGTTCCACAGGAACCTGTTTTCCCTGCACTGCCTCGGCTTTCACGCCGAGGATCGACTCACACCACCGTGACACGTGGGACAGCCCTGTGGGAAAGCCTCGTGAGAAAGACTCGAGGGAAAGCCACAGATCCCTTGGTCCACGCAAGGGGAAGCGTGACACTGCTGCTACAGCATGGGAGGAAAGGGCACGCTCATGTCCCCACTCGAGACGACGCCTGACTCCTTTGTGGAGACTCCAGAAGTACCCCAAAATCCATGTCAGCACTGGAGAGGAATCCTCAGGTTCTGGCCCCGACTCCACACAAGGTCTTAGGGCCCGGCATCGACGGGAGAGGAATCCCGAGAGGCCCCCAAGCAATTCACAGGGGGACTGGCCTTTCCTGAGGCCACCAGAGCGGGTCCCTGAGGTCCCCATCGTAATTCGAGAGCACGTGCCGCAACTCGGGAAAATCCAGGAGGTTCTCCTTTCCAGGCGAGATGAGGCGCATTTCCGCTGAGGCGTCTCGAGGCTAATCACACCTAACCTCTGGAACTTCTAAAGGGTCCTTCACACCCTTGCTGGCAACTCAAGAAGTTCCCCGACATACCCTTCTGCACTCGAGAGGAAGCACGAGAGGCCCGCCCACATCCAGAGGAGCCCCGCTTCCGCCTCATAGCTCGAGAGGAGGGATCCTTTCCCTGCGTGGTCGGGAAAGAATTCCCGGCGTTCCCGTCACAGCTCAAGAGGGGGCGCTCTCCACAGGAAAGGCGAGAGGAACTCCAGGGTCGTGCCACCATTCCCAGAGTCCCCCAGATGTCTCAGTCCATTCCAGGGAAACCTGTTTTCCCTGCACTGCCTCGACTTTCAAGCCCGAGGGTTGACTCACACAACGGTGGCACGTGGGATAGCCTTGTGGTAAAGCCTCGTGGGAAACCCTGGTGGGTAAGACTTGAGGGAAAGCCACAGATCCCTTGATCCACGTGAAGGGAAGCATAACACTGCTGCTACATCTCGGGAGGAAAGCGCACGAGCATGCCCCCACTCGAGACGAGGACTGACTTCCCTGGGGAGACTCCAGAAGTACCCCAATATTCATGTCAGCACTGGAGAGGTATCCTCAGTTTCTGACACTGACTCCACACAAGGTCTTAGGCCCAGGCATCGCCGGGAGAGGAATCCTGAGGGGCCCCTGAGCAACTCGCATGGGGACTGGCCTTTCCTGAGGCCACCAGAGCGGGTCCCTGAGGTCCCCGTCGTAAGTCGAGAGCACCGGCCGCAACTCGAGAAAATCCAGGAGGTTCTCCCGTCCAGGCGAGATGAGGCCCATTTTCTCTGAGGCGTCTCGAGGCTAATCACACCTAAACTCTGGAACTTCCAAAGGGTCCTTCACACCCTTCCTGCAACTCAAGGAGTTCCCGGATATACCCGTCTCCACTCGAGAGGAAGCACGAGCGTCCCGCCCACATCCAGAGGAGCCCCGTGACCGCCTCCTATCTCGAGAGGTGGGATCCTTTCCCTGCAGGGTCGGGAAAGAATTCCCGGCATTCCCGTCGCATCTCAAGAGGCGGCATCTCCACAAGTAAGGCAAGAGGAACTCCAGGGTCGTGCCACCATTACCAGATTCCCCCAGATGTCTCAGTCCATTCCAGGGAAACCTGTTTCCCTGCACTGCCTCGACTTTCAAGCCGAGGATCGACTCACACCACGGTGGCAAGTTGGACAGCCCTGTGGGAAAGCTTCGTGTGAAAGCCTCGGGGAAAGCCTCGAGGGAAAGCCACAGATCCCATGATCCACGCGAAGGGTAGAGAGACACTGCTGCTACAGCTCGGGAGGAAAGCGCACGTGCATGCCCCCAATCGAGACGAGGACTGACTCCCCTGGGGAGACACCAGAAGTACCCCAAGATCCATTTCACACTGGAGAGGAATCCTCAGATTCCGGCATCGTCTCCACACAAGGTTTTCGGCCACGACACAGACGGGAGAGGAACCCCGAGAGGCCGTCGAGCAACTCGCATGGGGACTGGCCTTTCCTGAGGCCACAAGACCGGGTTCCTAAGGTCCCCGTGGTAAGTTGAGAGCACGTGTCGCAACTCGCGAAAATCCACCAGGTTCTCCCCTCCAGGCGAGATGAGGCCCATTTCCGATGAGGCGTCTCGAGGCTAATCACACCTAACCTCTGGAACTTCCAAAGGGTTCTTCACACCCTTGCTGCAACTCAAGAAGTTCCCCGACATACCCGACTCCACTCCAGAGGAAGCACGAGAGTCCCGCCCACATCCAGAGGAGCCCCGTTTCTGCCTCCTAGCTCGAGAGGAGGGATCCTTTCCCTGCGTGGTCGGGAAAGGAATTCCCGGCGTTTCCCGTCGCATCTCAAGTGGAGGCGCTCTCTACAGGAAAGGCGAGAGGAACTCCAGGGTCGTGCCACATTCCCAGAGTCCCCCAGATGTCTCAGTCCATTCCAGGGAAACCTGTTTTCCCTGCACTGCCTCGACTTTCAAGTCGAGGATCGACTCACACCACGGTGGCACGTGGGACAGCCCTGTGGGAAAGCCTCATAGGAAAGCCTCGAGGGAAAGCCACAGATACCTTGATCCAAGCGAAGGGAAGTGTGACACTGCTGCTACATCTGGGAAGGAAAGCACACGTGCATGCCCCCACTCGAGACGAGGACTGACTCCCCTGGGGAGACTCCAGAAGTACCCCAAGATCCATGTCAGCAATGGAGAGGAAACCTCAGGTTCTGGCACCAACTCCAAACAAGGCCTTAGGCCCCGATATTGACGGGAGAGGAATCCCAAGAGGCCCCAGAGCAACTAGCATGGGGACTGGCCTTTCCTGAGGCCACCAGAGCGGATCCCTGAGGTCCCCGTCGTAAGTCAAGAGCACCTGCCGCAACTCGAGAAAATCGAGGAGGTTCTCCCCTCCAGGCGAGATGAGGCCCATTTCTGCTGAGGCGTCTCGAGGCTATTCACACCTAAACTCTGGAACTTCCAAAGGGTCCTTCACACCCTTGCTGCAACTCAAGAAGTTCCCCTACATACCCCTCTCCACTCAAGAGGAATCCGAGAGTCCCGCCCATATCCAGAGTGGCCCCGTTTCCGCCTGCAAGCTCGACAGGAGGGATCCTTTCCCTGCTTGGTGGGGAAAGAATTCCTAGCGTTCCCGTCGCATCTCAAGAGGAGGCGCTCTCCACAGGAAAGGCGAGAAGAACTCCAGGATCAGGCCCCTTTCCCAGAGTCCCCCAGTTGTCTCAGTCCATTGCAGGGAAACCTGTTTTCCTTGCACTGCCTCGACTTTCAAGCCCAGATTCGACTCACACCACGGTGGCACGTGGGACAGCCCTGTGGGAAAGCCTCGTGGGAAAGCCTCGTGGGAAAGCCTCGTGGGAAAGTCCCAGGGAAAGCCAAAGATCCCTTGATCCACGGGAAGGGAAGCGCGACACTGCTGCTACAGCTCGGGAGGAAAGCGCACGTGCATGCCCCAATCGAGACTAGGACTGACTCCCCTGGGTAGACTCCAGAAGTACCCCAAGATCCATGTCAGCACTGGAGAGGAATCCTCAGGTTCCGGCACTGACACTACACACAGTCTTAGGCCCCAGCATCGACGGGAGAGGAATCCTGAGAGGCCCCGAGCAACTCGCATGGGGACTGGCCTTTCCTGAGGCCACCAGAGAGGGTCCCTGAGGTCCCCGTCGTAAGTCGAGAGCACCTGCCGTAACTCGAGAAAATACAGGAGGTTCTCCCTTCCAGGCGAGATGAGGCCCATTTCCGCTGAGGCGTCTCGAGGCTAATCACACCTAACCTATGGAAATTCCAAAGGGTCCTTCACACCCTTGCTGCAACTCAAGAAGTTCGCCGACATACCCGTCTCCACACGAGAGGAAGCACGAGAGTCCCGCCACATCCAGAGGAGCCTCGTTTCCGCCTCAAGGCTCGAGAGGAGGGATCCTTTCACTGCGTGGTCGGGAAAGAATTCCCGGCATTCCCCTCGCATCTCAAGAGGAGGCGCTCTCCACAAGAAAGGCGAGAGGAACTCCAGGGTCGTGCCACATTCCCAGAGTCCCCCAGATATCTCAGTCCATTCCAGGGAAACCTGTTTTCCCTGCACTGCCTCGACTTTCAAGCCAAGGATCGACTCACACCAGGGTGGCACGTGGGACAGCCCTGTGGGAAAGCCTCGTGGGAAAGCCTCGAGGAAAAAAGGAAAGCCCGATCCCTTGATGCACGCGAAGGGAAGCGTGACACTGCTGCTACAGCTCGGGAGGAAAGCGCACGTGCATGCCCCCACTCGAGACGAGGACTGACTCCCTGGGGAGACTCCAGAAGTACCCCAAATCCATGTCAGCATGGAGAGGAATCCTCAGGTTCCGGCACCGACTCCACACAAGATCTTAGGCCCATCGAATGGAGAGGAATCCCGAGAGGCCCCCGAGCAACTCGCATGGGGACTGGCCTTTCCTGAGGCACCAGAGCGGGTCCCTGAGGTCCCCGTCGTAAGTCGAGAGCACCTGCCGCAACTCGAGAAAATACAGGAGGTTCTCCCCTCCAGGCGAGATGAGGCCCATTTCCGCTGAGGCGTCTCGAGGCTAATCAATTCTAACATCTGGAACTTCCAAAGGGTCCTTCACTCCCTTGCTGCAACTCAAGAAGTTCCCCAACATACCTCTCCACTTGAGAGGAAGCACGAGAGTCCGCGCCCACATCCAGAAGAGCCCGTTTCCGTCTCATAGCTCGAGAGGAGGGATCCTTTCCTTGCGTGGTCGGGAAAAAATTCCCGGCATTTCCGTCGCATCTCAAGGAGGCGCTCTCCACACGAAGGCGAGAGGAACTCCAGGGTCGTGCCACCATTCCAGAGTCCCCGATGTCTCAATCCATTCTAGGGAAATGTTTTCCCAGCACTGGCTCGACTTTCAGCCGAGGATCGACTCACCCCCACGGTGGCACGTGGACAGCCCTGTGGTAAAGCCTCGTGGGAAAGCGAAACCTTGGGGAAAGCCACAAATCCCTTCATACACACGAAGGAAGGGTGTTACTGCTCCTACAGCTCGGGAGGAAAGAGCACGTGGCATGGCTCGAGACCGAGGACTT
>NW_017194538.1:0-9299 GCF_001704415.2 Capra hircus
GCGCTTTCCTCCCAAGCTGTAGCAGCCTTGTGGCGCTTCCCTTCATTGGATCAAGGGATCTGTGGCTTTCCCTCTAAGCTTTCCCACAGGCTTTCCCACGAGGCTTTCCCACGAGGCTTTCCCACAGGGCTGTCCCACGTGCCACCGTGGTGTGTGTCGATCTTCGGCTTGAAAGTCGAGCAGTGCAGGGAAAATAGGTTTCCCTGGAATGGACTGAGACATCTGGGGGACTCTGGGAATGGTGGCACGACCCTGGAGTTCGTCTCGCCTTTCCTGTGGAGCGCGCCTCCTCTTGAGATGCGACGGGAACACCGGGAATTCTTTCCTGAACACGCAGTGAAAGGATCCCTCCTCTCGAGCTAGGAGGCGGAAACGGAGCTCCTCTGGATGTGGCGGGACTCTCGTGCTTCCTCTCGAGTGGAGACGGGTATGTCAGGGAACTTCTTGAGTTGCAGCAAGGGTGTGAAGGACCCTTTGGAAGTTCCAGAGGTGAGGTGTGATTAGCCTCGAGACGCCTCAGCAGAAATGAGCCTCATCTCGCCTGGAGGGGAGAACCTCCTGGATTTTTTCGAGTTGCGGCAGGTAGTCTCGACTTAAGACGGGGACCTCAGGACCCGCTCTGGTGGCCTCAGGAAAGGCCAGTCCCCATGCGAGTTGCTCGGGGCCTCTCGGGATTCCTCTCCCGTCGATGTCAGGGCCTAAGACCTTGTGTGGAGTCTTTGCCGGAACCTGAGCATTCCTCTCCAGCGCTGACAAGGATCTTGGGGTACTTCTGGAGTCTCCCCAGGGGAGTCAGTCCTCGTCTCGAGTGGAGGCATGCACGTGCGCTTTCGTCCCGAGCTGTAGCAGCAGTGTCACGCTTCCCTTCGCGTGGATCAAGAGATATGTGGATTTCCCTCGAGGCTTTCCCACATGGCTGTCCCATTTTCCACCGTGGTGTGAATCGATCCTCGGCTTGAAAGTCGAGGCAGTGCAGGGAAAACAGGTTTCCTTGGAATGGACTGAGACATCTGGGGGACTCTGGGAATGGTGGCAAGACCCTGGAGTTCCTCTCGCGTTTCCTGTGGAGAACGCCTCCTCTTGGGATGCGACGGAAACGCCGGGAATTCTTTCCCGAACCCGCAGGGAAAGGATCCCTGCTCTCGAGCTAGGAGGCGGAAACGGGGCTCCTCTGGATGTCGGCGGGACTCTCGTGCAACCTCTCGAGTGGAGACGGGAATGCAGGGGAACTTCTTGAGTTGCAGCAAGGGTGTGAAGGACCCTTGGAAGTTCCAGAGGATAGTTGTGATTAGCCTCGAGACGCCTCAGCGGAAATGGGCCTTCTCTCGCCTGGAGGGGAGAACCTCCTGGATTTTCTCGAGTTGCGGCAAGGTGCTCTCGACTTACGACGGGGACCGCAGGGACCCGCTCTGGTGGCCTCAGGAAAGGCCAGTGCCCATGCGAGTTGCTCGGGGGCCTCTCGGGATTCCTCTCCCGTCGATGCTGGGGCCTAAGACCTTGTGTGGAGTCAGTGCCAGAACCTGAGGATTCCTCTCCAGTGCTGACATGGATCTTGGGGTACTTCTGGAAGTCTCCCCAGGGGAGTCAGTCCTCGTCTCGAGTGGGGGCACGCACGTGCGCTTTCCTCCCTAGCTTTTGCAGCAGTGTCACGCTTCCCTTCGCGTGGTCAATGGATCTGTGGCTTTCCCTCGAGGCTTTCCCACGAGGCTTTCCCACGAGGCTTTCGCACAGGGCTGTCCCACGTGCCACCGTGGTGTGAGTCTATCCTCGGGCTTGAAAGTCGAGGCAGTGCACGGACAACAGGTTTCCCTGGAATGGACTGAGACATCTGGGGGACTCTGGGAATGGTGGCATGACCCTGGACTTCCTCTCCCCTTTCCTTTGGAGAGCGCCTCCTCTTGAGTTGCGATGGGAACGCCGGGAATTCTTTCCCGACCACGCAGGGAAAGGATCCCTCCTGTCGAGCTAGGAGGCGGAAACGGGGCTCCTCTGGATGTGGGCGGGACGCTCGTGCTTCCTCTCGAGTGGAGACGGATATTTCGGGGCACATGCATGCCCCCACTCGAGACGAGGACTGACTCCCCCGTGGAGACTCCAGAATTACCCCAAATCCATGTCAGCACTGGAGAGGAATCCTCAGGTTCCAGCACCGACTCCACACAAGGTCTTAGGCCCCGTCATCGACGGGAGAGGAATCCCGAGAGGCCCCCGAGCAATTCGCATAGGGACTGGCCTTTCCTGAGGCCACCAGAGTGGGTCCCTGCGGTCCACGTCGTAAGTCAAGAGCACCTGCCGCAACTCGAGAAAATACAGGAGGTTCTCCCCTCCAGGCGAGATGAGGCCCATTTCCGCTGAGTCCTCTCGAGGCTAATCACATCTAACATCTGGAACTTCCAAAGGGTCCTTCACACCCTTGCTGCAACACAAGAAGTTCCAAAACATACGAATCTCCACTCGAGAGGAAGCCTGGGTGTTCCGCCCAAATCCAGAGGAGTCCCTTTCCGCCTCCTATCTCGAGAGGAGGGATCCTTTCCCTGGGTGGTCGGGAAAGAATTGCCGGCGTTTCCGACGCATCTCAAGAGGAGGCGCTCTCCACAGGAAAGGCGAGAGGAACTCCAGGGTCGTGCCACCATTCCCAGAGTCCCCCAGATGTCTCAGTCTATTCCAGGGAAACCTGGTTTCCCTGCATTGCGTCGACTTTCAAGCCGAGGATCGACTCACACCATGGTGGCACGTGGGACAGCCCTGTGGGAAAGCCTCATGGGCAAGTCTCGTGGGAAAGCCTCGAGCGAAAGCCACAGATCCCTTGATCCAGGCGAAGGGAAGCGTGACACTGCTGCTACACTCGAGAGGAAAGCGCACGTACAGGCCCCCACTCGAGACGAGGACTGACGCCCCTGGGGAGACTCCAGAAGTATCCCAAGATCCATGTCGGGACTGGAGAGCAATCCTCAGGTTACGGCACCGACTCCACTCAAGGTCTTAGGCCCCAGGATCGACAGGAGAGGAATACCGAGAGGCCCCCAAGCAACTCGCATGGGGACTGGCCTTTCCTGAGGCCACCAGAGCGGGTCCCTGGGGTCCCCATCGTAAGTGGAGAGCACCTGCCGCAACTCGGGAAAATCCAGGGGGTTCTCCCCTCCAGGCGAGATGAAGCCCATTTGCGTTGAGGCGTCTCGAGGCTAATCACACCTAACCTCTGGAACTTCCAAAGGGTCCTTCCCACCTTTACTGAAACTCAAGAAGTTCCCCGACATACCCGTCTCCACTTGAGAGGAAGCACGCGAGCCCTGCCCACATCCAGAGGAGACCCGTTTCCGCCTCCTAGCTCGAGAGGAGGGATCCTTTCTGTGCGTGCTCGGGAAAGAATTCCCGGCGTTCCCGTCGCATCTGAAGAGGATGCGCTCTCCACACGAAAGGCGAGAGGAACTCCAGGGTCGTGCCACCATTCCCAGAGTCCCCCAGATATCTCACTCCATTCCAGGGAAACCTGCTTTCCCTGTACTGCCTCCACTTTGAAGCCGAGGATCGACTCACACCACGGTGGCACGTGGGACAGCCCTGTGGGAAAGCCTCGAGGGAAAGCCACAGATTCCTTGATCCAAGCGAAGTGAAGCGTGACACTGCTGCTTCAGCTCGGGAGGAAAGCGCACGTGTAGGCCCCCACTCGAGACGAGGACTGACTCCCCTGGGGAGACTCAGAACTACCCCAAGATCCATGTCAGCACTGGAGAGGAATCCTCAGGATCCGGCATCGACGCCACACAAGGTCTTAAGCCAGCGTGACACTGCTGCTACAACTCGAGAGGAAAGCGCACGTGCATGACCCACTCTAGACGAGGACTGACTCCCCTGGGGAGACTCAGAAGTACCCCCAGATCCATTCAGCACTGGAGAGGAATCCTCAGGTTTCGGCACCGGCTCCACACAAGATCTTAGGCCCCGGAATCGACGGGAGAGGAATCCCGAGTGGCCCCCGAGCAACTCGCATGGGGACTGGCCTTTCCTGAGGCCACCAGAGCGGGTCCCTGAGGTCCCCGTCGTAAGCCGAGAGCACCTGCCGCAACTCGAGAAAATTCAGGAGGTTCTCCCCTCCAGGCGAGATGAGACCCATTTCCGCTGAGGCATCTCGAGGCTAATCACACCTAACCTCTGGAACTTCCAAAGGGTCCTTCACACCCTAGCTTCAACTCAAGAAGTTCCCCGACATACCCGTCTCCACTCGAAAGGAAGCACGAGAGTTCCGCCCACATCCATAGGAGCCCCGTTTCCGCCACCTAGCTCGAGAGGAGGGATCCTTTCCCTGCGTGGTCGGGAAAGAATTCCCGGCGTTCCCGTCGCATCACAAGAGGAGGCGCTGTCCACAGGAGAGGCGAGAGGAACTCCAGGGTCGTGCGAATATTCCCAGAGTCCCCCAGATGTCTCAGTCCATTCCAGGGAAACCTGTTTTCCCTGCACTGCGTCGACTTTCAAGCTGAGGATCGACTCACACCATGGTGGCACGTGGGACATCCCTGTGGGAAAGCCTCGTGGGAAAGCCTCGTGGGAAAGCCTCAAGGGAAAGCCACAGATCCCTTGATCCACGCGAAGGGAAGCGTGACACTGCTGCTACAGCTCGGGAGGAAAGCGCACGTGCATGCCCCCACTCGAGACGTGGACTGACTCCCCTGGTGAGACTCCAGAAGTACCCCAAGATCCATGTCAGCACTGGAGAGGAATCCTCAGGTTCCGGCACCGACTCCACACAAGGTCTTAGGCCCCGGCTTCAACGGGAGAAGAATCCGAGAAGCCCCGAGCAACTCGCATGGGGACAGGCCTTCCCTGAGGCGACCAGAACGGGTCCCTGAGGTCCCCGTCGTAAGTCGAGAGCACCTACCACAACTCGAGAAAATCCAGGAGGTCCTCCCGTCCAGGCAAGATGAGGCCCATTTCCGCTGAGGCGTCTCGAGGCTAATCACACCTAACCTCTGGAACTTCCAAAGGGTCCTTCACACCCTTGCTGCAACTCAAGAAGTTCCCCGACATACCCGTCTCCACTTGAGAGGAAGCACGAGAGTCCTACCCACATCCAGAGGAACCCCATTTCCGCCTCCTAGCTGAAGAGGTGGGATTCTTTCCCTGGCGAGATCCGCAGAGAATTCCCGGCGTTCCCGTCGCATCTCAAGAGGAGGCGCTCTCCAATGGAAAGGCGAGAGGAACTCCAGAGTCGTGCCACGATATCCAGAGTCCCCCAGAAGTCTCAGTCCTTTCCAGGGAAACCTTTCCCTGGACTGCCTCGACTTTCAAGCCCAGGATCGACTCACTCCATGGTGGCACGTGGGACAGCCCTGTGGGAAAGCCTCGTGAGAAAGCCTCGTGGGAAAGCCTCGAGGGAAAGCCACAGATCCCTTGATCCACTCGACGGGAAGCGTGACACTGCCTGCTACAGCTCGGGAGGAAAGCGCACGTGCATGCCCCCACTCGAGACGAGGACTGACTCCCCTGGGGAGACTCCAGAAGTACCCCAAAATCCATGTCATCACTGGAGAGGAATCCTCAGGTGCGGGCACCGACTCCACACAAGGTCTTAGGCCCCGGCATCGACGGGAGAGGAATCCCGAGAGGCCCCGAGCAACTCGCATGGGGACTGGCCTTTCCTGAGGCCACCAGAGCGGGTCCCAGAGGTCCCCATCGAAATTCGAGAGCACCGGCCGCAACTCGAGAAAATCCAGGAGGTTCTCCCCTCCAGGCGAGATGAGGCCCATTTCCGCTGAGCCGTCTCGAGGCTAATCACACCTAACCTCTGGAACTTCCAAAGGGTCCTTCACACCCTTGCTGCAACTCAAGAAGTTCCCCGACATACCCGTCTCCACTCGAGAGGAAGCACGAGAGTCCCGCCCACATCCAGAGGTGCCCCATTTCCGCCTCATAGTTCGAGAGGAGGGATCTTTTCCCTGCGTGGTCGGGAAAGAATTCCCGGCATTCCCGTCTCATCTCAAGTGGAGGCGCTCTCCACAGGAAAGGCGAGAGGAACTCCAGGATCGTGCCACCATTCCCAGAGTCCCCCAGATGTCTCCGTCCATTCCAGGGAAACCTGTTTTCCCAGCACTGCCTTGACTTTCAAAGCCGAGGATCGACTCACACAACGGTGGCACGTGGGACAGCCCTGTGGAAAAGCCTCCTGGGAAAGCCTCCAGGAAAAGCCACAGATCCCTTGATCCACGCGAAGGGAAGAGTGACACAGCTAGTACAGTGAGGGAGGAAAGCGCACGTGCTTGCTCCCACTCGAGACGAGGACTGACTCCCCTGGGGAGACTCCAGAAGTACCCCAAGATCCATGTCAGCACTGGAGAGGAATCCTCAGATTTCGGCACCGACTCCACAACAAGGTCTTAGGCCCGGCATCGACGGGAGCGAAATCCCGAGAGGCCCCCCGAGCAACTCGCATGGGGACTGGCCTTTCCTGAGGCCACCAGAGCGGGTCCCTGAGGTCCCCGTCGTAAGTCGAGAGCACCTGCCGCAACTGGAGAAAATCCAGGACTCATCTCCCCTCCAGGCGAGATGAGGCCCATTTCCGCTGAGGCGTCTCGAGGCTAATCACACCTAACCTCTGGAACTTCCAAAGGGTCCTTCACACGCTTGCTGCAACTCAAGGAGTTCCCCGACATACCCGTCTCCACTCGAGAGGAAGCACGAGAGTCCCGCCCACATCCAGAAGAGCCTGGTTTCCACCTCGTAGCTCGAGATGAGGGATTCTTTTCCTGCTTCGTCTGGAAAGAATTCCCGGCTTTCCCGTCCCATCTCAAGAGGAGGCCTTCTCAACAGCAAAGGCGAGAGAAACCCCAGTGTCGTGCCACCATTCCAAGGGACCCCCAGATGTCTCAGTCCATTCCAGAGGATCCTGTTTTCCCTGCACTGCTTCGACTTTCACGCTGAGGATCGACTCACACCACGGTGGCACGTGGAAGAGCCCTGTGGGAAAGCCTCATGGGAAAGCCTCGAGGGAAAGCCACAGATCCCTTCATCCACGCGACGGGAAGTGTGACACTGCTGCTAGCGCACGGAGAAAGCGCACGTGCATGCCCCCACTCGAGACGAGGACTGACTCCCCTGGGGAGACTCCAGAAGTACCCCAAGATGCATGTCAGCCCTGGAGAGGAATCCTCAGGTTCCGGCCCCGACTCCACACAAGGTCTTAGGCCCTGGCATCGACGGGAGAGGAATAGCGACAGGCCCTCTAGCAACTCGCACGGGACTGGCCTTTCCTGAGGTCACCAGAGAGGGTCCATGAGGTCCCCGTCGTAAGTCGAGAGCACCTGCCGCAACTCGGTAAAATCCAGGAGGTTCTCCCCTCCAGGCGAGATGAGGCCCGTTTCCACTCAGGTGTCTCGAGGCTAATCACACGTGACCTCTGGAACTTCCAAAGAGTCTTTCACAGTCATGCTGCAACTCAAGAAGTTCCCCGACATACCCGTCCCCACTCAAGAGGAAGCAGGAGGGTCCCGGCCACATCCAGAGGAGCTCCGTTTCCGGCTCGTAGCTCGAGATGTGGGATCCTTTCCCTGCTTGGTCGGGAAAGAATTCCCGGCATTCCCATCGCATCTCAAGAGAGGCGCTCTCCAAAGGAAAGGGGAGAGGAACTGCAGGGTCGTGCCACCATTCCAAGACTCCCCCAGATGTCTCAGTCCGTTCCACAGGAACCTGTTTTTTCCTGCACTGCCTCGGCTTTGACGCGAGGATCGACTCACACCACCGTGACTCGTGGGACAGCCCTGTGGGAAAGCCTCGAGGGAAAGACTCGAGGGAAAGCCACAGATCCCTTGGTCACGCAAGGGGAAGCGTGACACTGCTGCTACAGCATGGAGGAAAGGGCACGCTCATGCCCCCACTCGAGACGAGGCCTGACTCCCTTGTGGAGACTCCAGAAGTACCCCAAAATCCATGTCAGCACTGGAGAGGAATCCTCAGCTTCCGGCCCCGACTCCACACAAGGTCTTAGGCCCCGGCATCGACGGGAGAGGAATCACGAGAGGCCCCTAGCAACACGCATGATGACTGGCCTTTCCTGCGGCCGCCAGAGCGGGTCCCTGAAGTCCCCGTCGTAACTCGAGAGCACTTGCTGAAACTCGGGAATATCCAGGAGCCTCTCCATTCCAGGCGACATGAGGCCCATTTCCGCTGAGGCATCTCGAGACTAACCACACCTAACCTCTGGAACTTCCAAAGGGTCCTTCACACCCTTGCTGTAACTCAAGAAGTTCCCCGACATTCCCGTTCCTCTTCACATTCGGTCATAATGGTGGTGTCATCTACATATCTAAGTTGATTGATATTTCTACCGGCAATCTTGATTCCAGCTCATGTATCTTCCATCCAGCATTTTTCATGATGTACTCTGCATAGACGTTAAATAAACAGGGTGACAATATACAGCCTTGACATACTCCTTTTCCTTTTTGAACCAGTCTGTTGTTCCATGTCCTGCTTTAACTGTTGCTTCCTGACCTTCATCCAATTTCTCAAGAGGGCAGGTTTAGGTGGTCTGGTATTCCCATCTCTTAAAGCGCTTTTCCAACTGGCTGCCAGACGTGGAGTTCTTCAGGATGCCAGGAAAGCGAGTGTCTTCGGGGAAGCAAAGCAGCACTGTTATATACTTTACTAGAATAGTAGTACTTCTCCCGTGGGCAAGGCCTTCCCTACCTGATTCTGAAAAAGAAAACGAAGTAGCTCGCTGATTTGAGAAATAATCCCAGACTGGGTTCAACCAGCTATAGAATCCGCACAATGGCCTGTCTTGTAGCCGCGTTAATTAACAGGTATGTGAAGCTCTAGAATATTCAGTGGAAATTACAACAGCGATATAGGCCCAGTGTTCTGGAATATAGCGTGGAAAGAAACAAACCAAACTCTGTGAAGAGACACTTTCAAAAATGCGATCATAGGAGACTGACTGTACATGGATGGCTTGCTTCCGGCCAGACTTACTCGTATTAACGGGTAACGGCCCACGATTTCCATAGTGTTGTCTTATGAAATTTTCTATGGGCGAGAACCCCCCTCCCACAGTGAGGCCAAGTGTTAGCAGATTTGCCACAAGTAATGGGGGTGGGAATTTCACAGCAGATGGAACAATTAGGCTAAGGTTTAATAAATCAGCGTAACTAAGTTTGTATAAAAAAGAATATCATTCCCCCTTGAGGAACAGATTCATGAATTCTGTGCTACAGTGATCAGGTGTTGGCTCAAGACTGCGAAACACAATTCCTTGGCCTTGACATCGAAACGGTCCTTATACTGCTTGTTTTAGCCCACAATTCTGA
>NW_017194539.1:0-9298 GCF_001704415.2 Capra hircus
GATTAGCCTCGGACCCCCGGAAATGGGCTTCATCTCGCCTGGAGGGGAGAACCTCCTGTATTATCTCGAGTTGAAGCAGGTGCTCTCGACTTAGGATGAGCACCTCAGGGACCCGCTCTGGTGGCCTCAGGAAAGGCCAGTCCCCATGGGAGTTGCTTGGTGGCCTCTCGGATTTCCTCTCCCATCGATGCCTCGGCCTAAGATCTTGTGTGGAGTCCGTGCCGGAACCTGAGGATTCCTCTCCAGTGCTGACATGGTCTTTGGGTACTTCTGGAGTCTCCCCAGGGGAGTCAGTCCTCGTCTCGAGTGGGGGCATGCACGTGCGCTTTCCTCCCGAGCTGTAGCAGCATTGTCACACTTCCCTTTGCGTGGATCTAGGGATCTGTGGCTTTTCCTCGAGGCTTTCCCACGAGGCTTTCCCACAGGGCTGTCCCACGTGCCACCGTGGTGTGAGTCGATCCTCGGCTTGAAAGTCGAGGCAGTGCAGGGAAAACTGGTTTCCCTGGAATGGACTGAGACATCTGGGGGACTCTGGGTATGGTGGCTCGACCCTGGAATTCCTCTCGCCTTTCCTGTGGAGAGCGCCTCCTCTTGAGATGCGACGGAAACGCCGGGAATTCTTTCCCGAACACGCAGGGAAAGGATCCCTCCTCTCGAGCTAGGAGGGGGAAACGGGGCTCCTCTGGATGTCGGCGGGAGTCTCGAGCTTTCTCTCAAGTGGAGACGGTTATGTCGGGGAACTTCTTGAGTTGCAACAAGTGGGTGATGTACCCTTTGGAAGTTCCAGACGTTAGGTGTGATTAGCCTCGAGAGGCCTCATTGGAAATGGGCCTCATCTCGCCTGGAGGGGAGAACCTTCTGGATTTTCTCGAGTTGCGGCAGTTTCTCTCTACTTACGACGGGGACCTCAGGGACATGCTCTGGTGGCCTCAGGAAAGGCCATTCCCCATGCGAGTTGCTCGGGGGCCTCTCGGGATTCCTCTCCTGTCGATGCCGGGGCCTAAGACCTTGTGTGGACTCGGTGCCGGAACCTGAGGATTCCACTCCAGTGCTGACATGGTTCCTGGGGTACTTTTGGAGTCTCCCTAAGGGAGTCATTCCTCGTCTCGAGTAGGGGCATGCACGTGCGCTTTCCTCCCGAGCTGTCAGCTGTAGTGTCACGCTTCCCTTCGCGTGGATGAAGGAATCTGAGGCTTTCCCTGGAGTCTTTCCCACGAGGCTTTCCCCCGAGGCTTTCCCAAAGGGCTGTCCAACGTGCCACCGTGGTGTGAGTCAATCCTCGGCTTGAAAGTCAAGGCAGTGCAAGGAAAACACGTTTCCCTGGAGTGGACTGAGACATCTGGGGGACTCTGGGAATGGTGGCACGACCCTGGAGTTCCTCTCGCCTTTCCTGTAGAGAGCGCCCCCTCTTGAGCTGCGATGGGAAGGCCAGGAATTCTTTCCCGAACACGCAGGAAAAGGAACCCTCCTCTCGAGCTAGGAGGCGGAAAAGGGGCTCCTCTGGATGTGGGCGGGACTCTCGTGCTTCCTCTCGAGTCGAGACGGGTATGTCGTGGAACTTCTTGAGTTGCAGCAAGGGTGTGAAGGACCCTTTGGAAGTTCCAGAGGTTAGGTGTGATTAGCCTCGAGATGCTTCAGCGGAAATGGGCCTCATCTCGCCTGGAGGGGAGAACTTCCTGGATTTTCTCGAGCTGCGGCAGGTGCTCTCGACTTACAACAGGGACCTCAGGGACCCGCTCTGGTGGCCTCAGGAAAGGCCAGTCCCCATGCGAGTTGTTCGGGTGCCTCTCAGTATTCCTCTCCCATCGATGCCGGGACCTAAGACCTTGTGTGGAGTCGGTGCCAGAACTTGAGGATTCCTCTCCAGTGCTGACATGGTTTTGGGGTACTTCTGGAGTCTCCCCAGGGGAGTCAGTCCTCGTCTCGAATTGAGGCATGCACGTGCGATTTCCTCTCGAGCTGTAGCAGCAGTGTCACGCTTCCCTCCACGTGGATCAAGGGATCTGTGGTTTCCCCTCGAGGCTTGCCCAGGAGGCTTTCTCACAGGGCTGTCCCACGTGCCACCGTGGTGTGAGTGGATCCTCGGCTTGAAAGTCGAGGCAGTGCAGGGAAAACAGGTTTCCCTGGAATGGACTGAGACATCTGAGGGACTCTGGGAATGGTGGCACGACCCTGGAGTTAATCTCGCCTTTCCTGTGGAGAGCGCCTCCTCTTGAGATGCGACGGAAATGCCCGGGAATTCTTTCCGACCACGCAGGGGAAGGATCCCTCCTCTCGAGCTAGGAGGCGGAAACGGGGCTCCTCTAGATGAGGGCGGGACTCTCGTGATTCCTCTCGAGTGGAGACGGGTATGTCGGGGAACTTCTTGAGTTGCAGCAAGGGTGTGAAAGACCCTTTGTAATTTCCAGAGGTTAGGTGTGATGAGCCTCGAGATGCCTCAGCGGAAATGGGCCTCATCTCGCCTGGAGGGGAGAACCTCCTGGATTTTCTCGAGTTGTGGCAGGTGCTCTCGACTTACGACGGGGACCTCAGGGACCCGCTCTGGTGGCCTCAGGAAAGGCCAGTCCGCATGCGAGTTGCTCGGGGGCCTCTCGGGATTCCTCTCCCGTCGATGCTGGGGCCTAAGGCTGCCGGGAGACAGTGTGAGGAAGCCCGCCCGTGACAAGGTTATGAGGAAGGAAGCTGACATACGCAAGGCGTGCTCAGACTCAGGGACCCCTCTGGAAATTTTTAAGCATGTACCCCCACAAAAATCTGCCGGTTTTTGTGCTCTGCTTTTTCACTCTTCTGAACTTTTCTGGAAAAAGTCAATTCAGGGCGTTAGTCTTCTGCATTTGAAAGAGTGTTTCAAATCCAAAAACCCTCTGATGGCTTTCTATCCTGCCTGTAGGACTCGTACAGCTGCCCTTGTGATTGTTTGAGGCCTCCTGACCGCAGGAGGCACAGGAAGCTTAAAACATCGTAGGAATGCAGGAGCTTCCGAGGAGTTCAGAATCTTTAGAATAGGACTGATTAAAAGTTTCATTTTTTGGGTCAATGCTTGCTGCCAAATTTTCATATCCTTTATTTTTAGATATAGTTGGGTATGTGAAAAACAAGTAGTAGACCTGGTATTAGCAACATTAGATCTTTGAGTTAAGTACTTTCTTTGTTATTAACCCACTGCACCTTTGTTCTATAGAGATGTAACTTTTAATGCTTTAAGGAGATGCAGATTAAAGAAAAACACTTCAGGGGAAACAAAATTAACATTCATTAAGGAAGAGAGCCAAAAAGTGTTAACAAGCCTCTTGGCCAGAAGATAATGTAAATCACCTGAGACCTTTTGTATACAAAATGATATACAGAAAGAATCTGGGTTGGGAACACTACATAATTTTGGGTTATCCATTGATCTTCATGTATTATCAAAAGTATAAAAGACCTTCTGAACAATAAAGGAGGAGGCCAGGGGCCGGGGGCCAGTTTCTCGGACCAGCTTCTCGAACTAGTCTCTCAGCCTGGTTTCCTGGGACTCTGGCTCCCCCCGTGTCTTTCTCTCTCTTTCTTCTTCTCTACCTTTCCTTCTCTCTGCTCTTTACTATAACTTCAGGCTGAATCTCCACATGGAGTGCGGAGGCTCGCCAGGTCTACTTACTTGGCCTGGCTGTTAAGACCCGCACGAAAGGGAGCTTAAGGCGAGGCACCCTTAGATATTCAAGCGGGCGCCGGTGGCCCAACGTAGGTGGTGCAAATTCCTTGTCTGGAATTTTATTGGCCGTCCGCGTAAACCAAGCTATTCAGCCCTCTTCCTCCACTTAATCTTCTTACTACACTATAGTTTGCTAATCTAATCTTACATTAATAAATAAACAAGTCTTTCCACCGCCAACGCCGTCCACCCTTCGAATTCCCTGGATCCACCGGGGCTGGACACCGGCATAAGACCTTGTGTGGAGTCGGTGCCAGAACCTGAGGATTCCTCTCCAGTGCTGACATGGATCTTGGGGTACTTCTGGAGTCTCCCCAGGGGAGTCAGTCCTCGTCTGGTGTGGGGGCATGCACGTGCGCTTTCCTCCCGAGCTGTAGCAGCAGTGTCACGCTTCCCTTCGCGTGGATCAAGGGATCTGTGGCTTTCCCACGAGGCTTTCCCACAGGGTTGTCCCACGTTGCCACCGTGGTGTGAGTCGATCCTCGGCTTGAAAGTCGAGTCAGTGCAGGGAAAACATGTTTCCTGGAATGGACTGAGACATCTGGGGGACTCTGGGAATTGGTGGCCACGACCCTGGAGTTCCTCTCGCTTTCCTGTGGAGAGCGCCTCCTCTTGAGATGCGACGGGAACGCCGGGAATTCTTTTCCGACCACGCAGGGAAAGGATCTCTCCTCTCGAGCTAGGAGGCCGGAAAACGGGGCTCCTCTGGATGTGGGCGGGACTCTCGTGACTCCTCTCGAGTGGAGACGGGTATGTCGGGGAACTTCTTGATTTGCAGCAAGGGTGTGAAGGACCCTTTGGAAGTTCCAGAGGTTAGGTGTGATTAGCCTCGAGACGCTTCAGGGGAAATGGCCTCATGTCGCCTGGAGGGGAGAACATCTAGGATTTTCTCGAGTTGCAGCAGGTGCTCTCGACTTACGACGGGGACCTCCGGGACCCGCTCTGGTGGCCTCAGGAAAGCCCAGTCCCCATGCGAGTTGCTCAGGGGCCTCTCGGGATTCCTCGCCCGATGCCGGGGCCTAAGACCTTGTGTGGAGTCGCTGCCGGAACCTGAGGATTCCTCTCCAGTGCTGACATGGATCTTGGGGTACTTCTGGAGTCTCCCCTGGGGAGTCAGTCCTCGTCTCGAGTGGGGGCAGGCACGTGCGCTTTCCTCCCGAGCTGTAGCAGCAGTGCCAGGTTCCCTTCGAGTGAATCAAGGGATTTGTGGCTTTCCCTGGAAGCTTTCACACGAGGCTTTTCCACGAGGCCTTCCCACATGATTGTCCCACGTGCCACCGTGATGTGAGTCGATCCTCGGCTTGAATGTCGAGGCAGTGCAGGGAAAACAGGTATCCCTGGAATGGACTGAGACATCTGGGGGACTCTGGGAAAGGTGGCACGACCCTGGCGTTCCTCTCGCCTTTCCTGTGGAGAGCGCCTCCTCTTGAGATGCGATGGGAACGCCGGGATTTCTTTCCCGATGACGCAGGGAAAGGATCCCTCCTCTCGAGCTAGTAGGCAGAAACGGGGCTCCTCTGGATGTGGGCGGGACTCTCGTGCTTCCTCTCGAGTGGAAACGGTATGTAGGGGAACATCTTGAGTTGCAGCCAGAGTGTGAAGCACCGTTTGGAAGTTCCAGAGATTAGGTGTGATTAGCCTCGAGACGCCTCAGCAGAAATGGGCCTCATCTCGCCTGGAGGGGAGAACCTCCTGGATTTTCTCGAGTTGCGGCAGGTGCCCTCGACTTACGACGGGGACCTCAGGGACCCGCTCTGGTGGCCTCAGGAAAGGCCAGTCCCCATGCGAGTTGCTCGGGGGCCTCTCGGGATTCCTCTCCCGTCGATGCCGGGCCTAAGACCTTGTGTGGAGTCGGTGCCGGAACCTGAGGATTCCTCTCCAGTGCTAACATGGATCTTGGGGACTTCTGGAGTCTCCCCAGGGGAGTCAGTCCTCGTCTCGAGTGGGGCATGCACGTGCGCTTTCCTCCCGAGCTGTAGCAGCAGTGTCACGCTTCCCTACGCGGGATCAAGGGATCTGTGGCTTTCCCTCGAGGCTTTCCCACGAGGCTTTCCCACGAGGCTTTCCCACAGGGCTGTCCAACCTGCCATCGCGGTGTGAGTCGATCCTCGGCTTGAATGTCGAGGCAGTGCAGGGAAAACAGGTTTCCCTGGAATGGACTGAGACATCTTGGGGACTCTGGGAAAGGTGGCACGACCCTGGAGTTCCTCTCGCCTTTCCTGTGGAGAGCGCCTCCTCTTGAGATGCGACGGGAACGCCGGGAATTTTCCGACCACGCAGGGAAAGGATCCCTCCTCTCGAGCTAGGAGGGGAAACGGGGCTCCTCTGGATGTGGGCGGGACTCTCGTGCTTCCTCTCGAGTGGAGACGGGTATGTCGGGGAACTTCTTGAGTTGCAGCAAGGGTGTGAAGGACCTTTGGAAGTTCCAGAGGTTAGGTGTGATTAGCCTCGAGACGCCTCAGCGGAAATGGGCCTCATCTCGCCTGGAGGGGAAAACCTCCTGGATTTTCTCGAGTTGCGGAAGGTGCTCTCGACTTACGACGGGGACCTCAGGGACCCGCTCTGGTGGCCTCAGGAAAGGCCAGTCCCCATGCGAGTTGCTCGGGGCCTCTCGGGATTCCTCTCCCGTCGATGCCGGGCCTAAGACCTTGTGTGGAGTCGGTGCCGGAACCTGAGGATTCCTCTCCAGTGCTGACATGGATCTTGGGGTACTTCTGGAGTCTCCCCAGGGGAGTCAGTCCTCGTCTCGAGTGGGGCATGCACGTGCGCTTTCCTCCCGAGCTGTAGCAGCAGTGTCGCGCTTCCCTTCGCGTGGATCAAGGGATCTGTGTCTTTCCCTCCTTTCCCACGAGGCTTTCCCACAGGGCTGTCCCACGTGCCACCGTGGTTGAGTCGATCCTCGGCTTGAAAGTCGAGGCAGTGCAGGGAAAACAGTTTTCCCTGGAATGGACTGAGACATCTGGGGACTCTGGGAATGGTGGCACGACCCTGGAGTTCCTCTCGCCTTTCCTGTGGAGAGCGCCTCCTCTTGAGATGCGACGGGAACGCCGGGATTTCTTTCCCGACACGCAGGGAAAGGATCCCTCCTCTCGAGCTAGGAGGCGGAAACGGGGCTCCTCTGGATGTGGGCGGGACTCTCGTGCTTCCTCTCGAGTGGAGACGGTATGTCGGGGAACTCTTGAGTTGCAGCCAAGGGTGTGAAGGACCGTTTGGAAGTTCCAGAGTTAGGTGTGATTAGCCTCGAGACGCCTCAGCGAAATGGGCCTCATCTCGCCTGGAGGGGAGAACCTCCTGGATTTTCTCGAGTTGGGAGTTGCTCTCGACTTACGACGGGGACCTCACGACCCGCTCTGGGGCCTCAGAAAAGGCCAGTCCCCATGCGAATTGCTCGGGGGCCTCTCGGGATTCCTCTCCCGTCGATTCCGGGGCCTAAGACCTTGTGGTAGTCCGGAACCTGAGGATTCCTCTCCAGTGCTGACATGGATCTTGGGGTACTTCTGGAGTCTCCCCAGGGGAGTCAGTCCTCGTCTCGAGTGGGGGCATGCACGTGCGCTTTCCTCCCGAGCTGTAGCAGCAGTGTCACGCTTCCCTTCGCGTGGATCAAGGGATCTGTGGCTTTCCCTCGAGGCTTTCCCACTTCCACGAGGCTTTCCCACAGGGCTGTCCCACGTGCCACCGTGGTGTGAGTCGATCCTCGGCTTGAAAGTCGAGGCAGTGCAGGGAAAACAGTTTTCCCTGGAATGGACTGAGACATCTGGGGGACTCTGGAATGGTGGCACGACCCTGGAGTTCCTCTCGCCTTTCCTGTGGAGAGCGCCTCCTCTTGAGATGCGACGGGAACGCGGGGAATTCTTTCCCACCACGCAGGGAAAGGATCCCTCCTCTCGAGCTAGGAGGCGGAAACGGGGCTCCTCTGGATGTGGGCGGGACTCTCGTGCTTCCTCTCGAGTGGAGACGGTATGTCGGGGAACTTCTTGAGTTGCAGAAAGGGTGTGAAGGACATTTGGAAGTTCCAGAGTTAGGTGTTAGCCTCGAGACGCCTCAGCGGAAATGGCCTCATCTCGCCTGGAGGGGAGAACCTCCTGGATTTTCTCGAATTGCAACAGGTGCTCTCGACTTACGACGGGGACCTCAGGGACCCGCTCTGGTGGCCGCAGGAAAGGCCAGTCCCCATGCGAGTTGCTCGGGGCCTCTCGGGATTCCTCTCCGTCGATTCCGGGGCCTAAGACTTGTGTGGGTCGGTCCGGAACCTGAGGATTCCTCTCCAGTGCTGACATGGATCTTGGGGTACTTCTGGAGTCTCCCCAGGGGAGTCAGTCCTCATTCGAGTGGGGCATGCAGAGCGCTTTCCTCCCGAGCTGTAGCAGCAGTGTCATTCTTCCCGTCGAGTGGATCAAGGGATCAGTGGCTTTCCCTCGAGGCTTTCCCATGAGGCTTTCCACGAGGCTTTCCCACAGGGCTGTCCCACGTGCCACCGTGCTGTGAGTCGATCCTCGGCTTGAAAGTCGAGGCAGTGCAGGGAAAACAGGTTTCCCTGGAATGGACTGAGATATCTGGGGACTCTGGGAATGGTGGCACGACCCTGGAGTTCCTCTCGCCTTTCCTGTGAGCGCCTCCTCTTGAGATGTGACGGGAAGACCAGGAATTCTTTCCGACCACGCAGGGAAAGGATCCTCCTCTCTAGCTGTGAGGCGGAAACGGGCTCCTCTGGATGTGGCGGGACTCTCGTGCTTCCTCTCGAGTGGAGACGGGTATGTCGGGAACTTCTTGAGTTGCAGCAAGGGTGTGAAGAACCCTTTGGAAGTTCCAGAGGTTTAGGTGTGATTAGCCACGAGACGCCTCAGCGGAAATGGGCCTCATCTCGCCTGGAGGGGAGAACCTCCTGGATTTTTCGAGTTGGGACAGGTGCTCTCGACTTACGACGGGGACCTGAGGGACCCGCTCTGGTGGCCTCAGGAAAGGCCATTCCCCATGCGAGTTTCTCGGGGCCTCTCGGGATTCCTCTCCCGTCGATGCCGGCCTAAGACTTGTGTGGAGTCGGTGCCGGAACTGAGGATTCTCTCCAGTGCTGACATGGATCTTGGCGTCCTTAAAGGCGAGATGAGGCCCATTTGCGCTGAGGCGTCCGGAGGCTAATCACACCTAACCTCTGGAACTTCCAAAGGTCCTTCACACCCTTGCTGCAACTCAAGAAGTTTCCCGACATACCCGCTCCACTCGAGAGTATCAAGATCTTCCCGCCCACTTTCAGAGGAGCACCGTTTCCACCTCATAGCTCGAGAGGAGGGATCCTTTACCTGCGTGGTCTGTAAAGCATTCCGGCGTTCCAGTCGCATCTCAAGAGGAGGCCCTCTCCACAGGAAAGGCGAGAGAAACTCCAGGTCGTTCCACATTCCCAGAGTCCCCCAGATATCTCGTCAATTCCAGGGAAACCTGTTTTCCCTCCACTGCCTCGACTTTCAAGCCGAGGATCGACTCACACCACGGTGGCACGTGGACAGCCCTGAGGAAAATCCTGAGGGAAGCCTCATTGGAAAGCCTCGAGGGAAAGCTGCAGATCCCTTGATACACGCTATCGGAAAGTGTGACACTGCTTCCACAGATCGG
>NW_017194540.1:0-9296 GCF_001704415.2 Capra hircus
CTCTTGAGATGCGACGGGAACGCCGGGAATTCTTTCCCGACCACGCAGGAAAAGGATCCCTCCTCTCGAACTTGGAGGCGGAAACGGGGCTCCTCTGGATGTGGCCGGGACTCTCGTGCTTCCTCTCGAGTGGAGACGGGTATGTTGGGAACTTCTTGAGTTGCAGCAAGGGTGTGAAGGATCCTTTGGAATTCCAGAGGTTAGGTGTGTTTAGAGTCGAGACGCCTTAGCGGAAATGGGCCTCATCTCCCTGGAGGGAGAATCTCCTGGATTTTTTCGAGTTGCGGTACTTGCTCTCGCCTTACGACGGGGACCACTGGGACCCGCTCTGGTGGCCTCAGGAAAGGCCAGTCCCCATGCGAGTTGCTCGGGGCCTCTCGGGATTCCTCTCCGTCGATGCCAGGGCCTAAGACCTTGTGTGGAGTCGGTGCCTGCCGGGGTCCAGCCCCCAGTGGATCCAGGTAATTCGAAGGGTGGACGGCGTTGGCTTGGAAAGACTTGTTTGTTTATTAATGTAAGATTAGATTAAGAAACTATAGTGTAGTAAGAAGATTAAGTGGAGGAAGAGGGCTGAATAGCTTGGTTTACGTGGAAGGCCAATAAAATTCCAGACAAGGAATTTGCACCATCTACGTTGGGCCACCGGCGCCCGCTTGAATATCTAAGGGTGCCTCGCCTTAAGCTCCCTTTCGTGCGGGTCTTAACAGCCGGGGCAAGTAAGTAGACCTGGCGAGCCTCCGCGCCCCAGATGGAGATTCAGCCTGAAGTTAAAGTAAAGAGCAGAGAGAGGGAAGGGGAGAGAAGAAGAGAGAGAGAGAGACATGGGGGGAGCCAGAGTCCCAAGAAACCAGGCCGAGAGACTAGTTCGAGAAACTGGCCCCCATCCTTTATTGTTCAGAAGGCCTTTTATACTTTTGATAAAACACGGAGATCATGGGTAACACAAAATTATGTAGCGTTCGCAACCCAGATTCTTTCCGTATATCATTTTGTATACAAAAGGTCTCAGGTGATTTACATTATCTTTTGGCCAAGAGGCTTGTTAACACTTTTTGGCTCTCTTCCTTAATGAATGTTAATTTTGTTTCCCCTGAAGTGTTTTTTTTTTTTTAATCTGCATCTCCTTAAAGCATTAAAGTTACATCTCTATAGAACAAAGGTGCAGTGGGATATAACAAAGAAGGTACTTAACTCAAAGATCTAATGTTGCTAATACCAGGTCTACTACTTGTTTTTCTATATACCAACTATATCTAAAAATAAAGGATATGAAAATTTGGCAGCAAGCATTGACCCAAAAAATGAAACCTTTAATCAGTCCTATTCTAAAGATTTTGACTCCTCGGAAGCTCCTACATTCCTAGGATGTTTTAAGCTTCCTGTGCCTCCTGCCTCAGGAGGCTCAAACAATCACATGCGCAGCTGTACGAGTCCTGCAGGCAGGCTAGAAAGCCATCGGAGGGGTTTTTGGATTGAAACACTCTTTCAAATGCAGAAGACTAAAGCCCTGATTTGACTTTTTCCAGAAAATGTCAGAAGAGTGGAAAAGCAGAGCACAAAAGCCGGCAGATTTTTGTTGGGGTACGTGCTTAGGAATTTCCAGAGGGTCCCTGAAGTCTGAGCACGCCTTGCGTATGTCAGCTTCCTTCCTCATGACCTTGTCACGGGCGGGATTCCTCACACTGGCTCCCAGCATCTCACCCTTTTTATTTTAAATAATTAATTATTTATGTTTAAAATCAGGTGCAGTTCTGTCGCGAGATTCCGAATGCTCTGCCGAAGAATCTAGACAATACAGGGAAGAATGATTACGAGGAGCAAGATTATAAAGAGTAGACAGAATAGTCTTTCCAGAAATGAAGTTAGAGAAAGTGTGGAAAAAGTCATTGGCTTCTCCTGCGGTGGTAAAATCTAATCGGAGTGTTCCAAGGTCTGAATCTGGTTATGCAGTTTCCCTAAGTCTAAACTAATATCTGAGCTGTTCCAAAACACCTAAAACTTGATTTTTTAACATATTGGGCATTTACACTTGTTGAGTCAATGACCGCTGCCATAGTAACAATAACAGTTATTGTAACACAGCAAGAACATAATTATCATATCAATAAGTTGTTACAGTTACAGGACATCTTTAAAACCACAAAAGAGCAGACATTACTTTGAGGAGTTAAACAAGATGAAAACATCCATGGTTTGACAAGTCGCTACATTAGGTACGTTAAGTTTTCTGGAATCATTGGTGAAAAGAAGAACATAAGGAGAGGATAGACAAGCCAAAATAGAGTAAATAGAGTCATTTTCTGGTTGGAGTTTGCGCTGCAGCAGCTGTTAGTCCCGCCGGGATCTTGATGTTTCTTTTGCCTCTTCTGCCGGTGGGAGCAGCGGCCTTCACCCCGCCCTCTGACACTGGCGCTGTAACGGGGCTGCGAGTGCGGTGCACTGGGTTCCGTCAGTCAGGCTGGCCCCGCCCGCAGCTTTTGGTGCACGGCTGTTTCCCGCGGCGGTGGCGGCAGAGAAGTTCCCTTTTTCTTTTGTGGCGAATCAGTCTGTCCGGGATCCAAATTGACGAATCTGCACCCTGTGGAAAAAATATAAACACTTCCTCGACCCGCAGCAAATTCTGGGTCGGGATCTTTTTGTTATCTGGAGATCTTTTTGCTTTACCAATGGCTTTTTATTTTACTGTTCCAAACGAATCAGCATTTAACTTATTACAAAGAGAACATGTTGTAAAATCTGATGGGGGAAAACTATACTTAATTTCTCCTTTTTTAATTTTTGAATTAACAAAGCACGTGAGGGTAAATGATGCAAGATCTGATCACAAGAATTTCCTATAGCAATCTGCCAATCATCAAACATTTGAAAAGCATCAAGTTGTTTTTTGTTATATGGAATTACAATTTTTGATGGCTCTTTACTAAACAATTTAATAAATCAGTATGCTTGAATTAATCTTTTAAATTAATATGGCAGTAATTTTTTCTTAGGCAGAGGCCATTGTTCCACCAAGTTGGGATAAGATAAAACTATTTTTTGGGGGGTCATTAGATGGAACCAATGGGCCTTCTTGTCACAAGCATCCTGTAGGTATACATTTTGTGGCAAGAATAATTTAATCTCCTTTTTTGGCAATATTAATCTTAATTAACTGATCATTTAAAGCCTCATTCACTTTAACGAAAGCCAACTGTGTCACACTAGTCAACTTTTTCTTAGAACTGGGATTAGGATTGTTTTTTTTCAGCAATCAAACAAAAGGCTTTAAATCTACAAAAGTCAGTTTTAAATGTGGGCATATCCAATTAATATCACTAATAATTTTTGGAAATCATTTAAAGTTAGTAAACAATCTCTCAGCAGCTTTAAAAGGACATTATCAGTTTTAAAACTTTTGGCAGACCCAAATATAAGAAGCAAGAAAAGCTTTTTTAATGATCTTTTTATAACCCAAATCTGGTCTATAGCCTTTTAGATGACAAGTAGCCATTTAATCTTTGCTTGAATACTTCCAGCAAGGGGAGCTCACTATTCACCAAGGTTTTAAACTCTCTCTCACCTCTTACTCTATAGCATTTTTATCCTGCATACCACCTTTTCTAATCCCACCAACTCCTTTTCAGTAGTATATGTTGGCCAGGAGCTGCGCTAGTCTCTCAGCAATCTAAGAAACGTCTTGTCTATTGTCTAACAGCCATGACATTTTATATCTTTAAAAAATCTTTTAAAGGCCAAGAAGCTGCAATTTTTTGCACCCAAAAAGCTAGATCTAGATCCTCTGGGGCTTTTTTTGTCTGGTTTTTCTGTCTGGTAATAAGGTAAAAGCAAAAGCTGTGCTATTTTTTAATTTTAATTACACAGTTTTAGCAGGTGGCGATATCAAAACTTCAATTTTTTAGTATAATCAGAATTTACTACACAAGAACTACCGAAATTTTTTGAAAAGAAAGCAAGCTATGCCCCAGCACAAGTCTTACAATGTCCTCAGGAAGGGGACTAGCCACTGGAATCTGAGTCAGGAGCTATTATTATTAAGGTGGTGGAACTGAGGTCCAGGCCTGAGCTACCTGGGGTTGTTTGGTACGGCTTGTTATCTCTGTTTAGCAAGACATTTTGGCAAAAAATGTTCTATTTGGCCTCAAGAGAAACATTTTGCATTTGTAAAGTCCTTTTTATTACGAATATTTTCTTTTTTTTTCCTGTTTTTCTTCCTTTTCTTTTTTTTGTTGGGTGAGGCCCCTCCTGAGGGGATTTTATGCAAGGAGCAAGCTCTGTTTTAAAAGCTCTTTTGCTCAAAAATATTGTCACTATCGTTTTCAAACTTAAGCAATGTTCTGGGAGGCTTTGGATATAAAGTGGGGAGTTCTTAAGCCCTGGGGAGGCGCAAGCAGAGGTTGCAGTGGTCGCCTTAAATAAGACAACTCTTTTAAAGGTTTGGTTTGTGTAGAGGGGAGGGGGCTCTCCAGGGCGCTCGGCCGCTGCGTCCTATAAGCACCCTCCTTCCTCGGAGGAAGAGTACAGTCTCTCTCCTTTTGTTTGCCAATGGCAGAAAATATGATCTGCGTAATAGGTGGAGACCCACTACGATCCACTGCTATAGTCTCTCCCATAGGCTATCTAACTAACAGCCTCATGAGGGGTCCAGAACATTTGTAATAATATTTTACAGAGCAAAAGCTTTTACAGGCCCATGCAAAGTATAATTAGTTTTTAGCTGTTTTATTACCTTTATCCAAGTATCTAAATCTCTTTTCTGGAAACCAAGGACATTGGTCTCGTAACACGAGCCTTTTAATCTTTAATTTGTCTTTTTTGTTTAACAGTTACAAAATTACTTGTATAAAGAGGTGTCATTGTTTTGAGTCATTGTTACCCGTGTCAGAAAATTAAGAGTTATAGAAAAGTCTGCCTTGACAAAAAGGTTTTACCTTAGCCAAGGGGGGTTTTGTTTTAAACCCTAAGATAGCAGGTTTCTTTTCAACCTCTAGAGCACCAGGTTTCTCTTAAACCCTTGAACACTTCCCACTCGTCCTCACCCTGTCTATCCTACAGGGGGGTCCGTGGCACCCTGAGTGGGGTCCTAGCCGTCCCGAACACTCAACACTGGGGGAGTACCCGAAAGTACTCCGGGGGGAGTGATTAAGTCACTCCGGGGGAGCAACAGAGAGTGCTCCGGGGAGGAGAGTGCTCCGGGGGGAGCTTTTGCTCCGAGGAACCTACCTTTGAATAGCCTGTTCCGGGCACCACTTGCTGGGGTCCAGCCCCGGTGGATCCAGGGAATTCGAAGGGTGGACGGCGTTGGCGTGGAAAGACTTGTTTGTTTATTAATGTAAGATTAGATTAAGAAACTATAGTGTAGTAAGAAGATTAAGTGGAGGAAGAGGGCTGAATAGCTTGGTTTACGCGGAAGGCCAATAAAATTCCAGACAAGGAATTTGCACCATCTACGTTGGGCCACCGGCGCCGCTTGAATATCTAAGGGTGCCTCGCCTTAAGCTCCCTTTCGTGCGGGTCTTAACAGCCGGGGCAAGTAAGTAGACCTGGCGAGCCTCCGCGCCCCAGATGGAGATTCAGCCTGAAGTTAAAGTAAAGAGCAGAGAGAGGGAAGGGAGAGAAGAAGAGAGAGAGAGAGACATGGGGGGAGCCAGAGTCCCAAGAAACCAGGCCGAGAGACTAGTTCGAGAAACTGGCCCCCATCCTTTATTGTTCAGAAGGCCTTTTATACTTTTGATAAAACACGGAGATCATTGGGTAACACAAAATTATGTAGCGTTCGCAACCCAGATTCTTTCCGTATATCATTTTGTATACAAAAGGTCTCAGGTGATTTACATTATCTTTTGGCCAAGAGGCTTGTTAACACTTTTTGGCTCTCTTCCTTAATGAATGTTAATTTTGTTTCCCCTGAAGTGTTTTTTTTTTTAATCTGCATCTCCTTAAAGCATTAAAGTTACATCTCTATAGAACAAAGGTGCAGTGGGATATAACAAAGAAGGTACTTAACTCAAAGATCTAATGTTGCTAATACCAGGTCTACTACTTGTTTTTCTATATACCAACTATATCTAAAAATAAAGGATATGAAAATTTGGCAGCAAGCATTGACCCAAAAAATGAAACCATTAATCAGTCCTATTCTAAAGATTTTGACTCCTCGGAAGCTCCTACATTCCTAGGATGTTTTAAGCTTTCTGTGCCTCCTGCGGTCAGGAGGCCTCAAACAATCACATGCGCAGCTGCACGAGTCGTGCAGGCAGGCTAGAAAGCCATCGGAGGGGTTTTTGGATTGAAACACTCTTTCAAATGCAGAAGACTAAAGCCCTGAATTGACTTTTTCCAGAAAATGTCAGAAGAGTGGAAAAGCAGAGCACAAAAGCCGGCAGATTTTTGTTGGGGTACGTGCTTAGGAATTTGCAGAGGGTCCCTGAAGTCTGAGCACGCCTTGTGTATGTCAGCTTCCTTCCTCATGACCTTGTACGGGCGGGATTCCTCACACTGGCTCCCAGCAGGTGCCGGAACCTGAGGATTCCTCTCCAGTGCTGACATGGATCTTGGGGGTACGTCTGGAGTCTCCCCAGGGGAGTCAGTCCTCGTCTCGAGTGGGGGCATGTACATGCGCTTTCCTCCCCAGCTGTAGCAGCAGTGTCACGCTTCCCTTCGCGTGGAACAAGGGGTCTGGGGCATTCCCTCGAGGCTTTCCCAAAAGGCTTTCCCCCTGAGGCTTTCCCACAGGGCTGTCCCACGTGCCACCGTGTTGTGAGTCGATCCTCGGCTTGAAAGTCGAGGCAGTGCAGGGAAAACTGGTTTCCCTGGAATGGACTGAGACATCTGGGGGACTCTGGGAATGGTGGCACGGCCCTGGAGTTCCTCTCGCCTTTCCTGTGGAGAGCGCCTCCTCTTGAGATGCGACGGGAACGCCGGGAATTCTTTCCCGACCACGCAGGTAAAGGATCCCTCCTCTCGAGCTAGGAGCCCGAAACGGGGCTCCTCTGGATGTGGGCGGGACTCTCGTGCTTCCTCTTGAGTGGAGACGGGTATGTCGCGGAACTTCTTGAGTTTCAGCAAGGGTGTGAAGGTTCCTTTGGAAGTTCCAGAGTTTAGGTGTGAATAGCCTCTAGTCGCCTCAGCGGAAATGGGCCTCATCTCGCTTGGAACGGAGAACCTCCTGGATTTTCTCGCGGCGGCTGGTGCTCTCGACTTACGACGGGGACCTCTGGGAACCGCTGTGGTGGCCTCAGGAAAGGGCAGTCCCCATGCGAGTTGCTCGGGGCCTCTCGGGATTCGTCTCCCGTCGATGTCAGGGCCTCAGACCTTGTGTGGAGTCGGTGCCGGTATCTGAGGATTCCTCTCCAGTGCTGACATGGATCTTGGGGTACTTCTGGAGTCTCCCCAGGGGAGTCAGTCCTGGTCTCGAGGGGGGCATGCACGTGGGGTTTCCTCCCGAGCTGTAGCAGCAGTGTCACGCTTCCCTTCGCCTGGATCATGGGATCTGTGGCTTTCCCTCGAGGTTTTCTCAGGATACTTTCCCACGAGGCTTTCCCACAGGGCTGTCCCACATGCCACCGTGGTGTGAGTCGATCCTCAGCTTGAAAGTCGAGGCAGTGCAGGGAAAACAGGTTTCTGTGGAATGGAATGAGACATCTGGAGGAGTGTGGGAACGGTGGCACGAACCTGGAGTTCCTCTCCCGTTTCAAGTTGAGAGCGCCTCCTCTTGAGATGCGACGGGAACTCCGGAATACTTTCCCGACCACGCAGGGAAAGGATCCCTCCTCTAGAGCTATGAGGAAGAAACGGGGCTCCTCTGTATGTGGGCGGGACTCTCGTCCTTCTTCTCGAGTGGAGTCGGGTATGACGGGGAACTTCTTGAGTTGCAGCAAGGGTGTGAAGGACCCTTGGGAAGTTCCAGAGGTTAGGTGTGATTAGCGTCGAGACGCCTCAGGGAAATGGGCCTCATCTCGCCTGGAGGGGAGAACCTCCTGGATTTTCAAGAGTTGTGGCCGGTGCTCTCGACTTACCATGGGGACTTCAGGGACCCGCTCTGGTGGCCTCTGGAAAGGCCAGTCCCCATGCCAGTTGCTCGGGGGCCTCTCGGGATTCTTCTCAGGGCGATGCCGGGGCCTAAGACCTTGTGTGGAGTCGGTGCCGGAACCTGAGGATTCCTCTCCTGTGCTGACATGGATCTTGGGGTACTGCTGGAGTCTTCCCAGGGGAGTCACTTCTCGTCTCGAGTGGGGGCATGCACGTGCGCTTTCCTCCCGAGCTGTAGCATCATTGTCACGCTTCCCATCGCGTGGATCAAGGGATCAGGGGCTTTCCCTCGAGGCTTTCCGACGAGGCTTGCCCACAGGGCTGTGCCAGTTCCACCGTGGTGTGAGTCGATCTTTGGCTTGAAAGTCGACGCAGTGCAGGGAAAACAGGTTTCCCTGGAATGGACGGAGACATCTGGGGGACTCTGGGAATGGTGGCACGACCCTGGAGTTCCTCTCGCCTTTCCTGTGGAGAGCGCCTCCTCTTGAGATGCGACGGGAACGCTGGGAATTCTTTCTCGACCCCGCAGGGAAAGGATCCCTCCTCTCGAGCTAGGAGGCGGAAACGGGGCTCCTCTGGATGTAGGCGGGACTCTCGTGCTTCCTCTCGAGTGGAGACGGGTATGTCGGGGAACATCTTGAGTTGCAACAAGGGTGTGAAGGACCCTTTGTAAGTTCCAGAGGTTTGGTGTGATTAGCCTCGAGACGCCTCAGCGGAAATGGGCCTCATCTTGACCTGAGGGAGAACATCCTGGAAGTTCTCGAGTTGTGGCAGGTGCTCTCGACTTACGACGGGGACCTCAGGGACCCGCTCTGGTGGCCCCAGGAAAGGCCAGTCCCCATGCGAGTTGCTCGGGGGCCTCTCGGGATTCCTCTCCCGTCGATGCCGGGGCCGAAGATCTTGTGTGGAGTGGATGCCGGTACCTGAGGATTCCTCTCCAGTGCTAACGTGGATCTTGGGGTACTTCTGGAGTCTCCCCTGGGGAGTCAGTCCTCATCTCGAGTGGGGCATGCACGTGGGTTTTCCTTCCGTGCTGTAGTAGCAGTGTCATGCTTCCCTTCGCGTGGATCAAGGGATCTGTGGCTTTCCCTCGAGGCTTTCCACGAGGCTTTCCCACAGGGCTGCCCCACGTGCCACTGTGGTGTGAGTCGATCCTAGGCTTGAAAGTCGAGGCAGTGCAGGGAAAACAGGTTCCCTGAATGGACGGAGACATCTGGGGGACTCTGGTAAATGGTGTGGCCACGAACCTGCGAGTTCCTCTCGCTTTT
>NW_017194541.1:0-9296 GCF_001704415.2 Capra hircus
TGAAAGTTGAGGCAGTGCTGGGAAAACGGGTTCCTCTAAAATGGACTGAACATCTGGGGGACTCTTTGAAATGGTGGCACGACCCTGGAGTTCCTCTTGCCTTTCCTATTGAGAACCCCCCTCTTGAGATGCCATGGGAACGCCGAAAATCTTTCCGACTAAGCAGGATAGGATCCTTCATCTCGGAAACGGGTTCCTCTGATGTGGGCGGGACCCTCGTGCTTCCTCTCGTGTGGAGACGGGTATGTCGGGGAACTTCTTGAGTTGCAGCAAGGACCCTTTTTAATTTCCAGAGGTTAGGTGTGATGAGCCTCCAGACACCTCAGAGGAAATGGGCCTCATCCCGCCTGGAGGGGAGAACCTCCTGGATTTTCCCAGTTGCGGCAGGTGCTCTCGAGTTACGACGGGTCCTCAGGGACCCGCTCTGGTGCGCCTCAGGAAAGGCCAGTCCCCATGCGAGTTACCAGGGGGCCTTTAGGATTCCTTCTCCGTCGATGCCGGGCCTAAGACCTTGTGTGGAGTCGGGTGCCAGACCTGAGGATGCCTCTCCAGTGCTGACATGAATCTTTCCGTACTTCTGGAGTCTCCCAGGGGAGTCAGTCCTCATCTCGTGTGGGGCATGCACCTGCCCATTTCCTCACGACCTGCAGCAGCAGTGTCACGCTTGCGACGTGTGGATCAGGGATCTGTCGCTTTCCCATTGAGGCTTTCCCACGAGGCTTTCCACAGGGCTGTCCCACGTGCCACCGGTGGTGTGAGTCGATCCTCGGCTTGAAAGTCGAGGCAGTGCAGGGAAAAACAGTTTCCTGGAATGGACTGAGACATCTGGGGACTCTGGAATGGTGGCACGACCCTGGAGATCCTCTCGCCTTTTCCGGCGGAGAGGCCTCCTCTTGAGATGCGACGGGAACCGGGAATTCTTTCCCGACGACAAAGGGAAAGGATCCCTCCTCTCGAGCTAGGAGGCGGAAACGGGGCTCCTCTGGATGTGGGCGGGACTCTCGTGCTTCCTCTCGAGTGGAGACGGGTATGTCAGGGAACTTCTTGAGTTGCAGCAAGGGTGTGAAGGACCCTTTGGAAGTTCCAGAGGTTAGGTGTGATTAGCCTCGAGACGCCTCTGGGAAATGGGCCTCATCTCGCCTGGAGGGGAGTACCTCCTGAATTTTCTCGAGTTGTGGCAGGCTCTAGACTTACGACGGGGACTTCAGGAACCCGCTCTGGTGGCCTCAGGAAAGGCCAGTCCCCATGCGAGTTGCTCGGGGGCCTCTTGTGATTCCCTCCCGTTAATGCCGGGACCTAAGGTCTTGTGTGGAGTTGGTGCCGGAACGTGAGGATTCCTCTCCAGTGCTGACATGGATCTTTGGGTAATTCTGGAGTCTCCCCAGGGGAGTCAGTCCTCATCTTGAGTGGGGGGCATGCACGTGCGCTGTCCTCCCGAGCTGTAGCAGCAGTTGTCACGATTCCCTTTGCGTGGATCAAGAGAATCTGTGGCTTTCCTCGAGGCTTTCCCACGAGGCTTGCCCACGTGGCTTTCCCACAAGGCTGTCCCAGGAGCACCATGGTGTGAGTCGATCCTCGGCTTGAAAGTCGAGGCAGTGCAGGGAAAACAGGTTTCCCTGGAATGGACTGAGACATCTGTGGGACTCAGGTAATGGTGGACGACCCTGGAGATCCTCTCGCCTTTCCGGCGGAGAGGGCCTCCTCTTGAGATGCGACGGGAACGGCCTGGAATTCTTTCCCGACCACGCAGGGAAAGGATCCCTCCTCTCGAGCTAGGAGGCGGACACGGGGCTCATCTGGATGTGGGCAGAACTCTCGTGCTTCCTCTCGAGTGGAGACGGGTTATGTCGGGGAACTTCTTGAGTTGCAGCAAGGGTGTGAAGGACCCTTTGGAAGTTCCAGAGGTTAGGTGTGATTAGCCTCGAGACGCCTCAGCGGAAACGGGGCCTCATCTCGCCTGGAGGGGAGAACCTCCTGGATTTTCTCGAGTTGTGGCAGGTGCTCTCGACTTCCGACGAGGACCTCAGGGACCCGCTCTGGTGGCCTCAGGAAAGGCCATGCCCGATGCGAGTTGTTCGGGGTCCTCTCGGGATTCCTCTCCCGACGATGCCGGGGCCTAAGATCTTGTGTGGAGTCGGTGCCGGTCATGAGCATTCCTCTCCAGTGCTGACATGGATCCTGGGCTTCTTCTGGAGTCTCCCCAGGGGAGTCAGTCTCGTCTCGAGTGGGGGCATGCACGTGCGGCTTTCCTTCCGAGCTGTAGCAGCAGTGGTCACGCCTCACTTCGCGAGGATTAAGGGATCAGGGGCTTTCCCTCGAGGCTTTCCCACGAGGCTTTCCCACGAGGCTTTCCCACAGGGCTGTCCCAAGTGCCACCGTGGTGTGAGTCGATCCTCGGCTTGAAAGTCGAGGCAGTGCAGGGAAAACAGGTTTCCCTTGAATGGACTGACACATCTGGGGGACTCTGGAATGGTGGCACGTCCCTGGAGTTCCTCTCGCCTTTCCTGTGAAGAGCGGCCTCCTCTTGAGATGCGACGGGAACGCCGGGAATTCTTTCCCGACCACGCAGGGAAAGGATCCCTCCTCTCGAGCTAGGAGGCGGAAACGGGGCTCCTCTGGATGTGGGCAGGACTCTCGTGCTTCCTCTCGAGTGGAAACGGGTATGTCGGGGTACTTGTTGAGTTGCAACAATGGTGTGAAGGACCCTTTGTAGGTTCCAGAGTTTAGGTGTTATAAGCCTGGAGACGCCTCAGCGGAATTGGATCTCATCTCGCCCGGATGGGAGAACCTCCTGGATTTTCTCGTGTTGGGGCAGCTGTTCTCGACTTACGACGGGGACATCAGGGACCCGCTCTGGTGGCCTCAGGAAAGGCCAGTCCCCATGCGAGTTGCTCGGGGGACTCTCGGGGGCCTCTAAGGTTTCCTCTCCCGTCGATGCTGGGGCCTAAAACCTTGTGTGGAGTCAGTGCCGGAACCTGAGGATTCCTCTCCAGTGCTGACATGGATCTTGGGGTACTTCTGGAGTCTCCCCAGGGTAGTCAGTCCTCGTCTCGAGTGGGGGCATGCACCTGCGCTTTCCTCCTGAGCTGTAGCCGCAGTGTCACCCTTTCCTTCACGTGGAACAAGGGATCTGTGGCATTCCCTCGAGGCTTTCCCACGAGGCTTTCCACGAGGCTTTCCCACAGGGCTGTCCCACGTGCCACCGTGGTGTGAGTCTATCCTCGGCTTGAAAGTCAAAACAGTGCAGAGAAAACAGGTTTCCCTGGAATGGACTGAGACATCTGGGGAACTCTGGGAATGCTGGCATGACCCCGGAGTTCCTCTCGCCTTTCCTGTGGAGAGCGCCTCCTCTTGAGATGCGACGGGAACGCCGGGAATTCTTTCTCGAGCACGCAGGGAAAGGATCCCTCCTCTCGAGCTAGGAGGTGGAAACGGGGCTCCTCTGGATGTGGTCGGGACTCTCGTGCTTTCCTCTCGAGTGGAGACGGGTATGTCAGGGAACTTCTTGAGTTGCAGCAAAGGTGTGAAGGATCCTTTGGAAGTTTCAGAGGTCAGGTGTGATTAGCCTCAGGACGCCTCAGCAGAAATGGGCCTCATCTCGCCTGGAGGGGAGAACCTCCTGTATTTTCTCGAGTTGCGGCAGGTGCTCTCGACTTACGACGGGGACCTCAGGGACCCGCTCTAGTGGCCTCAGGAAAGGCCAGTCCCCATGCGAGTTGCTCGGGGGCCTCTCAGGATTCCTCTCCCGTCGATGCCGGGGCCTAAGATCTTGTGTGGAGTCGGTGCCGGAACCTGAGGATTCCTCTCCAGTGCTGACATGGATCTTGGGGTACTTCTGGAGTCTCCCCAGGGGAGTCAGTCCTCGTCTCGAGTGGGGGCATGCACGTGCGCTTTCCTCCCGAGCTGCAGCAGCAGTGTCACCGCTTCCCTTTCGCGTGGATCAAGGGATCTGTGGCTTTCCCTCGAAGCTTTCCCACGAGGCTTTCCCATGAGGCTTTCCCACGAGACTTTCCCACGAGGCTTTCCCACCAGGCTTTCCCACAGGGCTGTCCCACGTGCCACCGAGGTGTGAGTCGATCCTTGGCTTGAAAGTCGAGGCAGTGCAGGGAAAACAGGTTTCCCAGGAATGGACTGAGACGTCTGGAAGACTCTGGGAATGGTGGCACGACCCTGGAGTTCCTCTCTCCTTTCCTGTGGAGAGCGCCCTCCAATTGAGATGCGACGGGAACGCCGGGAATTCTTTCCCGACCACGCAGGGAAAGATCCCTCCTCTCGAGCTATGAGGCGGAAACGGGGCTCCTCTGGATGTGGGCGGGACTCTCGTGCTTCCTCTCGAGTGGAGACGGGTACGTCGGGGAACTTCTTGAGTTGCAGCAATGGTGTGAAGGACCCTTTGGAAGTTCCAGAGGTTAGGTGTAATTAGCCTGGGGACGCCTCAGAGGAAATGGGCCTCATCTCCCCTGGAGGGAGAACCTCCTGCATTTTCTCGAGCTTGGTGCAGGTGCTCTCGACTTAAGACGGGGACCTCAGGGACCCGCTCTGGTGGCCTCAGGTAAGGCCAGTCCCCATGCGAGTTGCTCGGGGCCTCTCGGATTTCTCTCCCGTCGATGCCGGGGTCTAAGACCTTGTGTGGAGTCGGTGCCGGAACCTGAGGATTCCTCTCCAGTGCTGACATAGATCTTGGGTACTTCTGGAGTCTCCCCAGGGGAGTCAGTCCTCATCTCGAGTGGAGGCATGCACGTGCGCTTTCCTCCCAAGCTGTAGCAGCCAGTGTCACGCTTCTCTTTCGCATGGATCAAGGGATCTGTGGCTTTCCTCGAGGATTTCCCTAAGGGCTGTTGCCAAGTGCCACCAGTGGTGTGAGTGGATCCTCGTCCTGAAAGTCGAGGGCAGTGTATAGGGAAACAGGTTTCCCTGGAATGGACTGAGACATCTGGGGGACTCTGGGAATGGGTGCACGAAATCTGGAGTTCCTCTCGCCTTTCCTGTGGATAGCGCCTCCTCTTGAGATGAGTCGGGAACTCCGGGAATACTTGACCGTCCACTCAGATGAAAGGATCCCTCCTCTCGAGCTAGGAGGCAGGTAACGGGGCTACTCTGGATGTGGGCGGGACTCTCCTGCTTCCTCTCGAGTGGAGAGGTGTATTTCGGGGAACTTCTTGAGTTGCAGCTAGGGTTTGAAGGCCCGTTTGTTAGTTCCAGACGCTTGTTGAATAGCCTCGAGACGCGTCATCGGATATGGGCCACATCTCGCCTGGAGGGGAGAACCTCCTGGATTTTCTCGAGTTGCAGCAGGAGCTCTCGACTTACGACTTGGACCTCAGAGACCCGCTCTGTTACCTCATGAAAGGCCAGTCCCCATGCAAGTTGCTCGGCGCACTCTCCACAGGAACGAGAGAGGAGCTCCAGTGTCGTGCCACCATTCCCAGAGTCCCACAGATGTCTCCAGTCCATTCAAGGGAAACCTGTTTTCCTTGCACTGCCTTGACTTTCAAGCCTAGGATCGACTCACACCACGGTGGCACGTGGGACAGCCCACTGGGAAAGCCTCGTGGGAAAGCGTCGTGGAAAGCCTCGAGGGGAAAGCCACAGATCCTTGATCCACGCGAAAGGGAAGCATGACACTGCTAGGGACCCACTCCCCTGGGGAGTCACTCTGGTGGCCTCAGGAAAGGCCAGTCCCCATGCGGAGTTGCTCGGGGGCCTCTCGGGATTCCTCTCTCTCGATGCCGGGGCCTAAGATCTTGTGTGGAGTCGGTGCCGGAACCTGAGGATTTCTGTCCAGTGCTGACATGGATCCTGGGGTACTTCTGGAGTCTCCCCAGGGAGTCAGTCTCGTCCCGAGTGGGGGCATGCACGTGCGCTTTCCTCCAGAGCTGTAGCCAGCAGAGTCTCGCTTCCCTTCGCGTGGATCAAGGGATCTGTGGCTTTCCCTCGAGACTTTACCACGAGGCTTTCCCACGGGGCTTTCCATAGGGCTGTCCAACGTGCCACCGTGGTGTGAGTCATGCTCGGCTTGAAAGTCGAGGCAGTGCAGGCGAAAACACATTTCCCTGGAATGGACTGAGACATCTGTGGGACTCAGGTAATGTGTCACGACCCTGGAGTTCCCCTCGTCTTTCCTGTCGAAAGCGCCTCCTCTTGAGATGCGACAGGAACGCCGGAATTCTTTCCCGACACCAGGGAAAGATCCCTCCTCTCGAGCTAGGAGGCGGACACGGGCTCCTCTGGATGTGGGCGGAACTCTCGAGCTTCCTCTCGAGTGGAGACGGGTATGTCGGGGAACTTTTTAGTTGCAGTAAGGGTGTGAAGACCCTTTGTAAGTTCCAGAGGTTAGGTGTGAATGGCCTCGAAACGCCTCAGTGGAAATGGGCTCATCTCGCCTGGAAAGGAAACCTCTAGGATTTTCTCGAGTTGCGATTAGGTGCTCTCGACTTACGACGGGGACTCAGGTACCTGCTCTGGTGGCCTTTGGAAAGTCAATCCTATGCGAGTTGCTCGGCGCCTCTCGGATTCCTCTCCCGTCGATGCCGGGGCCTACGATCTCGTGTGGAGTGGTGCCGGAACCTGAGGATTCTTCTCCAGTGCTGACATGGATCTTGGGTACTTCTGGACTCTCCCCAGTGGAGTCAGTCCTCGTCTCGAGTGGGTCGATGCACGTGCGCTTTCCTCCCGAGCTGTTAGTAGCAGATTCAAGCTTCCCTTCGCGTGGATCAAGGATCTGTGCTTTCCCTCGAGGCTTTCCCACAAGGCTTTCCCACGAGGCTTCCCATAGGGCTGTCCACGCGCCACCGTGGTGTGAGTTGATTCCTCGGCTTGAAAGTCGAAGCAGTGTAGGGAAAACAGGTTTCCCTGGAATAAACTGAGAAATCTGGGGGACTCTGGGAATGGGGCCTGATCCTGGAGTTCCTCTCGCCTTCCTGTGGAGAGCGCCTCCTCTTGAGATGCGACGGGAACGCTAGGAATTCTATCCGAACACGGAGGGAAAGGATCCCTCCTCTCGAGCTAGGAGGCGGAAACGGGGCTCCTCTGGATGTGGGCGGGATTCTCGTGCTTCCTGTCGAGTGGAGACGGGTATGTCCGGGAACTTCTTGAGTTGCAGCAAGGGCGTGAAGGACCCTTTGGAAGTTCCAGAGGTAAGGTGTGATTAGCCTCGAGATACCTCAGCGGAAATGGGACTCAGCTCGACTGGAGGGGAGAACCTCCTGGATTTTCTCGAGTTGCGGCAGGTGCTCTCGACTTACGACGGGGACCTCAGGGACCCGCTCTGTTGGCCTCAGGAAAGGCCAGTCCCCATGCGAGTTGCTCTGCGGCCTCGCGGGATTCCTCTCCCGTCGATACCGGGGCCTAAGACCTTGTGTGGAGTTGGTGCCGGAACCTGAGGATTTCTCTCCAGGGCTGACATGGATCTTGGGGTACTTCTCGAGTCTCCCCAGGGGTGTCAGTCCTCGTCTCGAGTGGGGCCATGCACGTGCGCTTTCCTCCCGAGCTGTAGTAGCAGTGTCACGCTTCCCTTCGCCGTGGATCAAGGGATCTGTGGCTTTCCCTCGAGGCTTTCCCACGAGGCTTTCCCACTAGGGCTGTCCCACGTGCCACCTGTGGTGTGAGTTGATCCTCGGCTTGAAAGTCAAGGCAGTCCAGGGAATACAGGTTTCCCTGGAATGGACTGAGACATCTGGGGTACTCAGGGAATGGTGGCACGACCCTGGAGTTCCTCTCGCCTTTCCTGTGGAGAGCGCCTCCCCTTGAGATGCGACCTGAACGTCGGGAATTCTTTCCCGAGCACCCAGGGAAAGGATCCCTCCTCTGGAGCTAGGAGGCCGAAACGGGGCTCCTCTGGATGTGGGCGGGACTCTCGTATTTCCTCTCGAGTTGAGACGGGTATGTCGGGGAACTTCTTGAGTTGCAGCAAGGGTGTGAAGGACCCTTTGGAAGTTCCAGAGGTTAGGTGTGATTAGCCTCGAGACGCCTCAGCGGAAATGGGCCTCATCTCTCCTGGAGGGGAGAACCTCCTGGATTTTCTCGGAGTTGCGGCAGGTGCTCCCGACTTATGACTGGGACCACAGGGATCCGCTCTGGTGGCCTCAGGAAAGGCCAGTCCCCAGGCGAGTTGTTCGGGGGCCTCTTGGGAGTCCTCTCCCGTCGATGCTGGGGCCTAAGATCTTGTGTGGAGTCAGTGAAGGAACCTGAGGATTCCTCTCCAGTGCCGACATGGATCTTGGGGTACTTTTGGAGTCTCACCAGGGCAGTCAGTTCTCGTCTCGAGTGGGGTCCTGCACGTGCGCTTTCCTCCCGAGCTGTAGCAGCAGTGTCGCGCTTCCCTTAGCGTGGATCAAGGGATCTGTGTCTTTCCCTCGAGGCTTTCCCACGAGGCTTTCCCACAGGGCTGGTCGCACGTGCCACCGTGGTGTGAGTCGATCCTCGGCTTGAAAGTCGAGGCAGTTCAGGCGAAACAGTTTTCCCTGGAATGGACTGAGACATTCAGGGGACTCTGGGAATGGTGGCACGACCCTGGAGTTCCTCTCGCCTTTCCTGTGGAGAGCGCCTCCTCTTGAGATGCAACGGGAACGCCGGGAAATTCTTTCCCGACCACGCAGGGAAAGGATCCCTCCTCTGGAGCTAGGAGGCGGAAACGGGGCTCCTCTGGTTGTGGGCGGGACTCTCGTGCTTCCTCTCGAGTGGAGACGGGTATTTCGGAGAACTTCTAGAGTTGCAGCAAGGGTGTGAAGGACCCTTTAGAAGTTCCAGATGTTAGATGTGATTAGCCTCGAGACGCCTCAGCGGAAATGGGCCTCATCTCGCCTGCAGGGGAGAACTTCCTGGATGTTCTCGAGTTGCGGCAGGTGCTCTCGACCTACGACGGGGCCCTCAGGGACCCGCTCTGGTGGCCTCAGGAAAGGCCAGTCCCCATTAGAGTTGCTCGAGGGCCTCTCGAGATTCCTCTCCCGTCGATGCCGGGGCCTAAGACCTTGTGTGGAGTCGGTGCGGAACCTGACGATTCCTCTCCAGTGCTGACATGAATCTTGAGGTACTTCTGGAGTCTCCCCAGGGGAGTTCCAGTCCTCGTCTCGAGTGGTGACATGCACGTGCGCTTTCCTCCCGAACTGTAGCAGCAGTGTCACGCTTCCCTTCCGTGGATCAACGGATCAGGAGCTTTCCACGAGGCATTCCCAAGAGGCTTTCCCACAGGGCTGTCCCACGTGCCACCGTGGTGTGAGTCGATCCTCGGCTTGAAAGTTGACAGTGCAGGGAAATCAGGTTTCCCTGGAATGGACTGAGACATCTGGGGGACTCTT
>NW_017194542.1:0-9293 GCF_001704415.2 Capra hircus
AGCAGTGTCGCGCTTCCTTCGCTTGGATCAAGGGATCTGTGGCTTTCCTCGAGGCTTTCCCTCGAGGCTTTCCCACGAGGCTTTCCCACAGAGCTCTCCCACGTGCCACCGTGGTGTGAGTGGATCCTCGGCTTGAAAGTCTAGGCAGTGCAGGGAAGCAGTTTTTCCTGGAATGGACTGAGACTCTGGGGACTCTGGTAATGGTGGCACGACCCTGGAGTTCCTCTCCTTTCTTGTAGAGAGTGCCTCCTCTTGAGATACGACGGGAATGCGGGAATTCTTTCCCGACCACGCAGGAAAGGATCCCTCCTCTCGAGCTAGGAGCGGAAACGGGGCTCCTCTGGATGTGAGCGGGACTCTCGTGCTTCTCTCGAGTGGAAGGGTATGTCGGGGAACTTCTTGAGTTGCAGCAAGGGTGTGAAGGACCCTTTGGAAGTTCCAGAGGTAGGTGTGATTAGCCTCGAGACGCCTCAGCGGAAATGGCCCTCATCTCGCCTGGAGGGAGAACCTCCTGGATTTTCTCGAGTTGCGGCAGGTGCTCTCGACTTACGACGGGGACCTCAGGGACCCGCTCTGGTGGCCTCAGGAAAGGCCAGTCCCATGCGAGTTGCTCGGGGGCCTCTCGGGATTCCTCTCCATCGATGCCGGGGCCTAAGACCTTGTGTGGAGTCAGTGCCGGAACCTGAGGATTCCTCTCCAGTGCCGACATGGATCTTCGGGGACTTCTGGAGTCTCCCCAGAGGCGTAAGTCCTCGTCTCGAGTGGGGGCATGCACGTGTGCTTTTCTCCCGAGCTGTAGCAGCAGTGTCACGCTTCCGTTTTTCATGGATCAAGGGATCTGTGGCTTTCCTCTAGACTTTCCCATGAGGCTTTCCCACGAGGCTTTCCCAAAGGGCTTTCCCACGTGACACGGTGGTGTGAGTCGATCCTCGGCTTAAAATCGAGGCAGTGAAGGGAAAACAGTTTTCCCTGGAATGGACTGAGACATCTGGGGACTCAGGGAATGGGGACACGACCCTGGAGTTCTCTCGCCTTTCCTGTGGAAGAGCGCTCCTCTTGATATGCGACGGGAACGCCGGGAATTCTTTCCTGACCACGCAGGGAACGTATCCCTCCTCTCGAGCTAGCAGGCGGAAACGGGCCACTCTGGATATGGGCGGAACTCTCGATTCCTCTTGAGTGGACACGGGTATGTCGGGGAACTTCTTGAGTTGCAGCAAGGGTGTGAAGGACCCTTTGGAAGTTCCAGAGTTAAAGTGTGATTACCCCTAGTTGCCTCAACGGAAATGGGCCTCAATTCGCCTGGAGGGGAGAACCTCCTGGATTTTCTCGAGATGCGGCAGGTGCTCTCGACTTACGACCGGACCTCAGGGATCCGCTCTGGTGGCCTCAGGAAAGGCCAGTCCCATGGAGTTGCTCGGGGCCTCTCGGATTCCTCTCCCGCGATGCTGGGGCCTAAGACCTTGTGTGGAGTCAGTGCGGGAACATGAGGATTCCTTTCCAGTGCACACATGGATCTTAGGGTACTTCTGGAGTCTCCCCAGGGCTCAGTCCTCGTCTCGAGAGGCGGCATGCACGTGCGCTTTCCTCCCGAGCTGCAGCAGCAGTGCCGTTCTTCCCTTCGCGTGGATCAAGGGATCTGTGTCTGTCCCTTGAGGTTTTCCCACGAGGCTTTCCCACAGGGCTGTCCCAGGTGCCACCGAGATGTGAGTCGATCTTCGGCTTGAAAGTCGCGGCAGTGCAGGGAAAACAGATTTCCCTGGAATTGACTGAGACATCCAGGGGACTCTGGAATGGTGGCACGACCCTGGAGTTCCTCTCGCTTTCCTGTGGAGAGCGCCTCCATTTGAGATGCGACGGGAATGCCGGGAATTCTTTCCCGACCACGCAGGTAAGGATCCCTCCTCTCGAGCTAGGAGGAGGAAACGGGCTCCTCTGGATGTGGGGGGAACTCTCGTGCTTCCTCTCGAGTAGGAAACGGTTATGTCGGGGAACTTCTTGAGTTGCAGCAAGGGTGTGAAGGACCCTTTGGAAGTTCCAGAGGTAAGGTGTGATTAGCCTCGAGATACATCAGCGGAAATGGCCTCATGTCGCCTGGGAGGAGAACCTCCTGGATTTTCTCGAGTTGCGGCAGGTGCTCTCGTCTTACGACGGGGACCTCAGGGACCGCATCTGGTGCCTCAGGAAGGCAGTCCCATGCGAGTTGCTCGGGGCCTCTCGGGATTCCTCCCCCGTCGATGCCGGGGCCTAAGACCTTGTGTGGAGTCGGTGCCGGAACCTGAGGATTCCTCTCCAGTGCTGACATGGATCTTGGGGTACTTCTGGAGTCTCCCCATGGAGTCAGTCCTCGTCTCGAGTGGGGTGCACGTGCGCTTTCCTCCGAGGTGTAGCAGCAGTGTCACTCTTCCCTACACGTGGATCAAGGGATCTGTGTCTTTCCCTCGAGGCTTTCCCACGAGGCTTTCCCACAGGGCTGTCCAACGTGCCATCGCGGTGTGAGTCCATCCTCGGCTTGAAAGTCGACGCAGTGCAGGGAAAACAGGTTTCCCTGGAATGGACTGAAACATCTGGGGGACTCTGGGAATGGGGTGATACTGGAGTTCCTCTCGCCTTTCCTGTGGAGAGCGCCTACTCTTGAGATGAGACGGGAACGCTAGGAATTCTTTCCCGACCACGCAGGGAAAGGATGCTCCTCTCGAGCTAGCAGGCGGAAACGGGGCCACTCTGGATATGGGCGGGACCCTCGGGTTTCTCGTGAGTGGAGACGGGTATGTCGGGGAACTTCTTGAGTTGCAGCAAGGGAGTGACGGAGCCTTTGGAAGTTCCAGAGATAAGGTGTGATTAGCCTCGAGATACCTCAGCGGAAATAGGTCTCAGCTCGCCTGGAGGGGAGAACCTCCTGGATTTTCTCGAGTTGCGGCTGGTGCTTTCGACTTATGACGGGGAACTCAGGGACCCGGTGTGGTGGCCTCAGGAAAGGCCAGTCCCCATGCGAGTTGCTCGGGGCCTATCGGGATTCCTCTCCCGTCGATGCTGGGTCCTAAGACCTTGTGTGGACTCAGTGCCAGAACCTGAGAATTCCTCTCCAGTGCCGACATGGATCTTGGGTTACTTCTGGATTCTCCCCAGGGCAGTCAGTCCTCGTCTCGAGTGGGGGCATGCCCGTGCGCTTTCCTCCGAGCTGTAGCAGCAGTGTCGCGCTTCCCTTCGCGTGGATCAAGGGATCTGTGTCTTTCCCTCGAGGCTTTCCCACGAGGCTTTCCCACAGGGCTGTCCCACGTGTCACCGTGGTGTGAGTGGATCCTCGGATTGAAAGTCGAGGCAGTGCAGGGAAAAACAGGTTTCCCTGGAATGGACTGAGACATCCAGGGGACTTTGGGAATGGGGCTTGAGACTGGAGTTCCTCTCGCCTTTCCTGTGGAGAGCCCTACACTTGAGATGAGACGGGAACGCTAGGAATACTTTCCCGACCTCGCAGGGAAAGGATACCTCCTCTCGAGCTAGCAGGCGGAATCGGGGCCACTCTGGATATGGCGGGACCTTGGGATCCTCTTGAGTGGAGACGGGTATGTCTGGGAACTTCTTGAGTTGCAGCAAGGGTGTGAAGGACCCTTTGGAAGTTCCAGAGTTTAAGTGTGATTAGCCCCTTGTTGCCTCAGAGGAAATGGGCCTCATCTCGCCTGGATTGGAGAACCTCCTGGATTTTCTCGAGTTGCGGCAGGTGCTCTCGACTTACGATGGGGACCTCAGGGACCCGCTCTGGTGGCCTCAGGAAAGGCCAGTCCCCATGCGAATTGCTCTGGGGCCTCTCGGGATTCCTCTCCCGTAGATTCCGGGGTCTAAGACCTTGTGTGGAGTCGGTGCCGGAACCTGAGCATTCCTCTCCAGTGCTGACATGGATCTTGGGGTACTTCTGGAGTCTCCCCAGGGGAGTCAGTCCTCATCTCGAGTGGGGCTATGCACTTGCGCTTTCCTCTCGAGCTGTAGCAGCAGTGTCACGCTTCCCTTCACGTGGATCAAGGGATCTGTGTCTTTCCCTCGAGCTTTCCCACGAGGCTTTCCCACAGGGATGTCCCACGTGCCACCGTTGTGTGAGTCGATCCTCGGCTTGAAAGTCGAGGCAGTGCAGGGAAAACAGGTTTCCCTGGAATGGACTGAGACATCTGGGGGACTTTGGAATATGGCACGACCCTGGAGTTCCTCTCGCCTTTCCTGTGGAGAGCGCCTCCATTTGAGATGCGACGGGAACGCCGGGAATTCTTTCCCGACCACGCAGGTATAGGATCCCTCCTCTCGAGCTAGGAGGAGGAAACGGGGCTCCTCTGGATGTGGGGGAACTCTCGTGCTTCCTCTCGAGTAGAAACGGGTATGTCGGGGAACTTCTTGAGTTGCAGCAAGGGTGTGAAAGTTTGGGATTAGCCTCGAGATACCTCAGCGGAAATGGGCCTCATGTCGCCTGGAGGGGAGAACCTCCTGGATTTTCTCGAGTTGCGGCAGGTGCTCTCGACTTACGACGGGACCTCAGGGACCCACTCTGGTGGCCTCAGGAAACGCCAGTCCCCATGCGAGTTGCTCGGGGGCCTCTCGGGATTCCTCTCCCGTCGATGCAGGGGCCTAAGACCTTGTGTGGAGTCAGTGCCGGAACCTGAGGATTCTCTCCAGTGCCGACATGGATCTTCGGGGACTTCTGGAGTCTCCCCAGAGGCGTAAGTCCTCGTCTCGAGTGGGGGCATGCACGTGCGCTTTCCTCCCGAGCTGTAGCAGCAGTGTCACGCTTCCCTTTTCGTGGATCAAGGGATCTGTGGCTTTCCCTCTAGACTTTCCCATGAGGCTTTCCCACGAGGCTTTCCCACAGGGCTTTCCCACGTGCCACGGTGGTGTGAGTCGATCCTCGGCTTGAAAGTCGAGGCAGTGAGGGAAACCAGGTTCCCTGGAATGGACTGAGACATCTGGGGGACTCTGGGAATGGTGGCACGAACATGGAGTTCCTCTCGCTTTTCCTGGGAGAGCGCCTCCTCTTGAGATGCGACGGGAACGCCGGGAATTCTTTCCTGACCACGCAGAAAGTATCCCTCTCTTGAGCTAGCAGACGGAAACGGGCCACACTGGATATGGGCGGGACTCTCGGATTCCTCTTGAGTGGAGACGGGTATGTCGGGGAACTTCTTGAGTTGCAGCAAGGGTGTGAAGGACCTTTGGATGTTCCAGAGTTATGTGTGATTAGCCTCGACACGCCTCAGCAGAAATGGGCCTCATCTCGCCTGGAGGGGAGAACCTCCTGGATTTTCTCGAGTTGCGGCAGGTGCTCTCGACTTACGACGGGGACCTCAGGGATCCGCTCTGGTGGCCTCAGGAAAGGCCAGTCCCCTTGCGAGTTGCTCGGGGCCTCTCGGGATTCCTCTCCCGTCGATGCCGGGCCTAAGACCTTGTGTGGAATCGTGCCGGAACCTGAGGATTCTTCTCCACTGCCGACATGGGTCTGGGGTACTTCTGGAATCTACCCAGGGCAGTCAGTCCTCGTCTCGAGTGGGGCATGCACGTGCGCTTTCCTCCCGAGCTGTAGCAGCAGTGTCACGCTTCCCTTCGCGTGGATCAAGGGATCTGTGGCTTTCCCTCGAGGCTTTCCCACGAGGCTTTCACAAAGGGCTGTTCCACGTGCCACCGTGCAGTGAGTCGATGCTCGGCTTGAAAGTCGAGGCAGTGTAGGGAAAACAGGTTTCCCTGGAATGGACTGAGACATCTGGGGGACTCTGGGAATGGTGGCAAGACCCTGGAGTTCCTCTCGCCTTTCCTGTGGTTTCGCCTCCTCTTGAGATGCGAGGGGAACGCCGGGAATTCTTTCCGGATAATGCAGGGAAAGGATCCTTCCTCTCGAGCTATGAGGCGGAAACGGGCTCCTCTGGATGTGGGCAAGACTCTCGTGCTTCCTCTCGAGTGGAGAGGGGTATTTCGGGGAACTTCTTGAGTGCAGCTAGGGTTTGAAGGCCCCTTTGTTAGTTCCAGACGCTTGTTGATTAGCCTCGAGACGCCTCATCGGATATGGGCCACATCTCGCCTGGAGGGGAGAACCTCCTGGATTTTCTCGAGTTGCAGCTGGAGGTCTCGACTTACGACTTGGACCGCAGAGACACGCTCTGGTGGCCTCATGAAAGGCCAGTCCCCATGCAAGTTGCTCTTGGGCTTCTCGGGATTCCTCTCCCCGATGCCGGGGCCTAAGACCTTGTGTGGAGTTAGTGCCGGAACCTGAGGATTCCTCTCCAGTGCCTACATGGATCTTCGGGGACTTCTGGAGTCTCCCCAGGGGCGTCAGACCTCGGCTCGAGTGGGGGCATCACGAGCGCTTTCCTCCCGAGCTGTAGCAGCAGTGTCACGCTTCCCTTCCATGGATCAAGGGATCTGTGGTTATCACTCGAGGCTTTGCCAAGAGGTTTCCCACGAGGCTTTCCCACAGGGCTGTCCCACGTGCCACCGTGGTGTGAGTCGATCCTCGAAGTTCGAGCAGTACAGGAAAACAGGTATCCCTGGAACGAACTGAGACATCTGGGGGACTCTGGGAATGGTGGCACGACCCTGAAGTTCCTCTCCCTTTCCTGTGGAGAGCGCCTCCTATTAAAATGCGACGGGAACGCCGGGAATTCTTTCCCGACCACGCAGGGAAAGGATCCCTCCTCTCGAGCTAGGAGGCGGAAACGGGGCTCCTCTGGATGAATGCGGACTCTCGTGATTCCTCTCGAGTGGAGACCGGTATGTTGGGGAACTTCTTGAGTTGCAGCAAGGGTGTGAAGGACCCTTTGGAAGTTCCAGAGGTTAGGTGTGATTAGCCTCGAGACGCCTCAGCGGAAACGGGCCTCATCTCGCATGGAGGGGAGACCCTCCTGGATTTTCTCGAGTTGTGGCAGGTGCTCTCGACTTACGACGGGGACCTCAGGTACCCGCTCTGGTGGCCTCAGGAAAGGTCAGTCCCCATGCGAGTTGATCGGGGGCCACTCGGGATTCCTCTCCGTCGATGCTGGGGCCTAAGACCTTGTGTGGAGTCGCTGCCGGAACCTGAGGATTCCTCTCCAGTGCTGACATGAATTTGGGTTCTTCTGGAGTCTCCCCAGGGGAGTCAGTCCTCGTCTCGAATTGGGGCATGCACGTGCGATTTCCTCTCGAGCTGTAGCAGCAGTGTCACGTTCCCTTCGCGTGAATCAAGGGATCTGTGGCTTTCCCTCGAGGCTTGCCCAGGAGGCTTTCCCAGGGCTGTCCCACGTGCCACCGTGGTGTGAGTCGATCCTCGGCTTGAAAGTCGAGGCAGTGCAGGGAAAACAGGTTTCCCTGCAATGGACTGAGACATCTGGGGGACTCTGGGAATGGTGGCACGACCGTGGAGTTCCTCTCGCCTTTCCTGTGGAGAGCGCCTCCTCTTGAGATGCGACGGAAACGCAGGGAATTCTTCCCGACCACGCAGGGGAAGGATCCCTCCTCTCGAGCTAGGAGGCGGAAAAGGGGCTCCTCTGGATGAGGGCGGGACTCTTGTGCTTCCTCTCGAGTGGAGACGGTATGTCGGGGAACTTCTTGAGTTGCAGCAAGGGTGTGAAGGACCCTTTGGAAGTTCCAGAGGTTAGGTGTGATTAGCCTCGATCGCCTCAGGGGAAATGGGCCTCATCTCGCCTGGAGGGGAGAACCTCCTGGATTTTCTCGAGTTGCGGCAGGTGCTCTCGACTTACGACGGGCCCTCAGGGACCCGCTCTGGTGGCCTCAGGAAAGGCCAGTCCCCATGCGAGTTGCTCGGGGCCTCTCGGGATTCCTCTCCCGTCGATGCCGGGCCTAAGACTGCCGGGAGCCAGTGTGAGGAAGCCCGCCGTGACAAGGTTATGAGGAAGGAAGCTGACATAAGCAAGGCGTGCTCAGACTTCAGGGACCCCTCTGGAAATTTTAAGCATGTACCCAACAAAAATCTGCCGGTTTTTGTGCTCTGCTTTTTCACTCTTCTGACCTTTTCTGGAAAAAGTCAATTCAGGGCGTTAATCTTCTGCATTTGAAAGAGTGTTCAATCCAAAAACCCTCTGATGGCTTTCTAGCCTGCCTGTAGGACTCGTACAGCTGTGCTTGTGATTGTTTGAGGCCTCCTGACCGCAGGAGGCACAGGAAGCTTAAACATCCTAGGAATGCAGGAGCTTCCGAGGAGTCAAAATCTTTAGAATGGGACTGATTAAAAGTTTCATTTTTTAGGTCAATGCTTGCTGCCAAATTTTCATATCCTTTATTTTTAGATATAGTTGGTATATAGAAAAACAAGTAGTAGACCTGGTATTAGCAACATTAGATCTTTGAGTTAAGTACCTTCTTTGTTATAACCCACTGCACCTTTGTTTATTAGAGATGTAACTTTAATGCTCTAAGGAGATTCAGATTAAAGAAAAACACTTCAGGGGAAACAAAATTAACATTCATTAAGGAAGAGAGCCAAAAAGTGTTAACAAGCCTCTTGGCCAGAAGATAATGTAAATCACCTGAGACCTTTTGTATACAAAATGATATACAGAAATAATCTGGGTTGTGAATGCTACATAATTTTGTGTTATCCATTGATCTCCATGTTTTATCAAAAGTATAAAAGGCCTTCTGAACAATAAAGGAGGCCAGGGGCCGGGGGCCAGTTTCTCGGACCAGCTTCTCGAACTAGTCTCTCAGCCTGGTTTCATGGGACTCTGGCTCCCCCCGTGTCTTTCTCTCTCTTTTCTTCTTCTCTAACTTTCCTTCTCTCTGCTCTTTACTTTAACTTCAGGCTGAATCTCCACCTCGAGTGCGGAGGCTCGCCAGGTCTACTTACTTGCCCTGGCTGCTAAGACCCGCACGAAAGGGAGCTTAAGGCGAGGCACCCTTAGATATTCAAGCGGGCGCCGGTGGCCCAACGTAGGTGGTGCAAATTCCTTGTCTGGAATTTTATTGGCCTTCCGCGTAAACCAAGCTATTCAGCCCTCTTCCTCCACTTAATCTTCTTACTACACTATAGTTTCCTAATCTAATCTTACATTAATAAATAAACAAGTCTTTCCACGCCAACGCCATCCACCCTTCGAATTCCCTGGATCCACCAGGGCTGGACCCCGGCATAAGACCTTGTGTGGAGTCAGTGCCGGAACCTGAGGATTCCTCTCCAGTGCTGACATGGATCTTAGGGTACTTCTGGAGTCTCCCAGGGGAGTCAGACTTCGTCGCGAGTGGGGCATGCACATGTGCTTTCCTCCCGCTGTAGCAGCAGTGTCATGCTCCCTCTTCGCGTGGATCAAGGGATCTGTGGCTTTCCA
>NW_017194543.1:0-9292 GCF_001704415.2 Capra hircus
GGAGAAGCCTGGTAGGCTGCAGTCCGTGGGTCGCTGAGGGTCGGACACGACTGAGCGACTGCACTTTCATTTTCACTTTCATGCATTGGAGAAGGCAATGGCAACCCACTTACTGTTCTTGCCTGGAGAATCCCAGGACGGGGGAGCTAGTGGGCTACCGTCTTATGGCGTCGCACAGAGTCAAACACGACTGAAGCAACTTAGCAGCAGCAGCAGCAGCAGTTCCTTTCTTAGGGGCAGTTTATCCCTGAGATTGGGACTGGAAAGGCAGAGCCACCTCCACACACGTCTTTTCTGTCCCTTTCCTCTGGAGGAGAGCTCTAGTGAGCCTAGGTCTGTCAGGAAAATTCTTGGCTTTGACGGGATCCCACCCGTGTGTGAACCTGCATACCCGACCTAGGGGCCACAGGCACCTGTTTTTGCTCGAGTGGTCCTGGAGGGGTGCAGCATAGCAAGAGCTTAAAAATCCATCCAATTTGTCTTTTTTTTTTTACCTCGGAGAGAACGAGTTTGCTCCACCTCCACCCTTTGGCAGTGTGGAGGGAAGAGGGCACCCCTTCCCAAAGGGGACATAGGGGCCTACCAGGAGAGAAAGGCCCTTGAGGAGCTGAGCCCAGGTAGGAGCCAGTGATGTCAAGCACACTCCCTGCTTGCTTCTTCATGGGCACTCCCACGATCTGCTAGGAATGTCTTTGCAAGGATCTCAAAGGGAAGGGGAGATACATGGCCCTGTCTCTGGAACTTCAGTCCTCTGAGCAGATCTGGAGGTCTTGAGTTGTATAAGCAAACCTGTTCCTTCCAAATAGAGGCTTGCAAACACACCCCCGGTGGTTGCCTCTTCTTCCCCGAAGAAGTCTTTCTTTCCCCACATGCTGCGAACTCCCTGTCCCAACTCCAAGAATAGCGCTTCTTGCCATTCTTTCTTAGAGGCAGTTATCCCTGAGCTTGGGGCCGTAGGGAGTAGCCCACACTCACAGGGAAAGGCAAAGACTCCTCCATACATCTCCTCTATCCCTTTGCTCTGGAGGAGAGCTCTAGTGAGCCTAGGTCTTTCAGGAAAATTCTTGGCTTGGACAGGATCTCACCCTGTTTGTGAACCTGCATACCCAACCAGGGGCCACAGAGCACCTGTTTCAGTAAAGTGGGCCCTGAAAGGGTGCAGCCTAGCAAGAGCTTGAAATCCATTCAATTGCTGTTTTTGTACCTCTGACAGAGCGAGCTTGGCTCCACCCTTTGGCAGTGAGGAGAAAAGAGGCATGACACCTCCCCAAGGGGACATGGGGCCTACTTCGAGAGGAAAGGCCCTTGTGGAGCTGAGGCCAGGAAGGCACACAGTCGTGTCAAACACACTCCACTGCTTGCTTCTTCAGGGGCACTCCCGCTATCAGCTAGGAATGTCTTTGCAATGATCACAAAGGGAAGGGGAGATACAGGGCCCTGCTTCTGGACCTCCGGTGCTCTGAGCAAATCTCGAGGTCTCCCGTTGTTGGTCAAGGTCAAGGTCAAGTTCAAGTTCAAGGTCAAGGTCAAGTTCAAGTTCAAGTTCAAGTTCAAGTTCAAGTTCAAGGCAAGTTCAAAGGTCAAAGTCAAGTCAAGGTTCAAGTTCAAGTTCAAGTTCAAAGTTCAAGTTCAAGTTCAAGTTCAAGGTCAAGGACAAGTTCAAGTTGAAGTTCAGTTGAAGTTCAAGGTCAAAGTCAAGTTCAGGTCAAGTTCAAGTTCAAGTCAAGGTCAAGTCAAGTTCAAGGTCAAGTTCAAGGTCAAGTTCAAGGTCAAGTTCAAGTTCAAGTTCAAGTTCAAGTTCAAGTCAAGTTCAAAGTCAAGTCAAGGTCAAGTTCAAGTTCAAAGTTCAAGTCAAGGTCAAGTCAAGTTCAAGTTCAAGGTCAAGTTCAAAGTCAAGGTCAAGTTCAAGTTCAAGTCAAGTTCAAGTTCAAGGCAGGGCAAGGCAAGCCCAAGACCAAGGCAAGGGCAACGGCAAAGCCAAGGCAAGGCCAAGGCCAGGCCAAGGCAAAGGCCAAGGCCACCAAGCGAAGCCCAAACCCCGTAACGCCTGACAAAAGGCAGAAGCCACTAGGCCCCTGTGCAGAGGAAGCCACTGAAGGCAGCAAGGCCACAGAGCTCCCGACTCCCATTCCCACATGAAGATGTGAGGATAAAGGGGCCTCATCCAGCAAAAGCACCCGCTCCCACCACCCCAACCCCGGCCCCCCGCCCCCGCAGCACGCCCCCTGAAACAACACTGTCTTCCCAGAAAAGAGAACGGAGAAGCCATGTGTGTGCCAAAGGAGCAAGATGAACGAACGATGCCACGCCCTCCGAATTTGGCACACCTGACGCCTCGGAACCCCGGGCCTGGCCGATGGGTCCCAGTTCTCGGGTGGGAGGGGGGGTCACAAATTGGCGAGAGCCCTTGCCCAGGCCACACGCAAATCCCTGAGATGTGATCCGACCACAGGGACCGAGGGCAAACGTACCGCTTGAGGTGCTGGAGGAGCGGACGAAGCCATGGTGGGAGAGGCACACGCACGCAGACTGCTGGCCGATTGGGCGGGGACCCAGCAGCTCAGGACTCTGGAGAACGGGAGGGGTCTCGCCCCATTGACGTCAATAGGGTTTGGGTGGGTAGATGGAGGGGGCCGCCCCTGGCCTCTTTCCAAGCAGAGACCCTGGACGGAGTCCCGTGGAGCGAGTGGGCTTTTCCCGGGCACGGCTGTGCCCTGGACCGCCAAGATCCCGTTGGGGTGGGCGGGCAGTTCGGGGGCTTTGGTTTGTGGCCCTCCCTCGCAGCGGGGGTGGGTTCAACCCCGAGTGGATCAATCAGGGGCCCTCAGCAGTGCCAAGGGAACTCACCGCCCAGGAAACGCCCCTAGGTCCTTTGAATTGGCCACCAACGCCCCTTTCCCAGCCTGCCTTGCTCTGGGATTTCCCACCTTTTCACATTCCACAGGTCCCTGGGCCTGACTGTCCCCCGCTGGCTCCTCCGAGGCATTCCGGGACACCAGACGCTCTCTCCAGCGCCTCCACCTAGATCCCTCGCTGTCCTCGCCTCCGTTTCCCCCATGCCCCCTCCCCAACTCCTCCGTGGGCTCTTGGCATCCTTTCCCTACAGCAGTCCCAGAGTGCCACCCCGAGGGCTTTGAGTTGCCTGGAGCCCAAGGCTCCGGCCAGAGACCTGAGTGGCCAGCGTCTGGACTGGCAGCTAATGCCATTTGGGGCTTTTCTCACGTGGAGCCTGAGGCCCGCACCTCCGCGGGCAACCCCCCAGCGCGAGTGCCCTGGAGATACCCGCCCAAGGGGACAGTGTATCCCCTACTGTGGGGAAGGAGGTTCCTGTTTTCCTGCACTGGTTCGACTTTCACGCCGAGGATCGACTCACACCATGGTGGTAAGTGGAATAGCCCTGTGGGAAAGCCTGATGGGAAAGACTCAAGGGAAACCCACAGATTCCTTGATCCACGAGAAGGGAAGCGTGACACTGCTGCTACCGCTCGGAGGAAAGCGCACGTGCATGACCCCACTCGAGCCGAGGACTGACGCAAGCTTGGGAGACTTCAGAAGTACGCCAAGATCCATGTCAGCACTGGAGAGGAATCCTCAGGTTCCGGTCCCGACTCCACACAAAGTCTTAGGCCCCAGCATCGACGGGAGAGGAATCCTGAGAGGCCCCTAGCACCTCGCATGGGGACTGGCCTTTCCTGCGGTCACCAGAGCGGGTCCCTGTGGTATCCATCGTATGTCGTGAGAACGTGCGCCACTCGAGAAAATCCAGGAGGTTCTCCCCTCCAGGCGAGATGAGGCCCATTTCCGCTGAGGCGTCTCGAGGCTAATCACACCTAACCTCTGGAACTTCCAAAGGGTCCTTCACACCCTTGCTGGCAACTCAAGAAGTTCCGCGACATACCCGTCTCCATTCGAGAGGAAGCACGAGAGTCCCCCCTCATCCAGAGGAGCCCCGTTTCCGCCTCATAGCTCGAGAGCAGGGATCCTTTCCCTGCCTGGTCTGGAAAGAATTCCTGGCGTTCCCGGTCGCATCTCAAGATGAGGTGCTCTCCACAGGAAAGGCGAGAGGAACTCCAGGGTCGTGCCACCATTCCCAGAGTCCCCCAGATGACGTCGTCCATTGCAGGGACACCTGTTTTCCCTGCACTGCCTCGACTTTCAAGCCGAGGATCGACTCACAGCACGGTGGCTCGTGGGACAGCCCTGTGGGAAAGCTTCGAGGGAAAGCCACAGATCCTTGATCCATGCGAAGGGAAGCGTGACACTGCTGCTAAACCTCGGGAGGAAAGCGCACGTGCATGCCCCGACTCGTGACGAGGACTGACTCCCCTGGGGAGACTCCAGAAGTACCCCAAGATCCATGTCAGCACGGAAGAGGAATCCTCAGGTTCCACCACCGACTCCACACTAGGTCTTAGGCCCCGGCTTCGACGGGAGAGGAATCCCGAGAGGCCCCGAGCAACTCGCATGGGGACTGGCCTTTCCTTAGGCCATCAGAGCGTGTCCCCTGGGGTCCAGTTGTAAGTCGAGAGCACCTGCCGCAACTCGAGAAAATCCAGGAGGTTCTCCCTCCAAGCGAGATGAGGCCCATTTCCGCTGAGGCGTCTCTAGGCTAATCACACCTAACCTCTGAAACTTCCAAAGGGTCCTTCACGTCCTTGCTGTAACTCAAGAAGTTCCCTGACATACCTGTCTCCACTCGAGAGGAAGCACGAGAGTCTGGCCCACATCCAGAGGAGCCCCGTTTCCGTCTCCTAGCTCGAGAGTAGGGATCCTTTTCCTGCGTTGTCGGGAAAGAATTCCTGGCGTTCCCATAGCGTCTCAAGAGGAGTCGCTCTCCACAGGAAAGGCGAGAGGAACTCCAGGGTGGTGCCACCATTCCAGAGTCCCCCACATGTCTCAGTCCATTCCAGGGAAGCCTGTTTCCCCGGCACTGCCTCGACTTTCAAACCGAGGATCGACTGACACCACGGTGGCACGTGGGACATCACTGGGGGAAAGCCTCTTTGGAAAGCCTGGTGGGAAAGCGTCGTGGGAGAGCCTCATGGGAAAGCCTCGAGGGAAAGCCACGGATCCTATGATCCACGGGAAGGGAAGCGTGACACTGCTGCTAGAACTCGGGAGAAAAGCGCACGTGCATACCCCCACTGGAGACGAGGACTCACTCCCCTGGGGAGACTTCAGAAGTACCCCAAGAGCGATGTCAGCACTGCAGAGGAATTCTCAGTTTCCGACACCGACTCCACACAAGGTCTTAGGGCCCGGCATCGATGGGAGAGGAATCCCGAGCGGCCCCGAGCAAATCGCATGGGGACTGGCCTTTCCTGAGGCCACCAGAGCGGGTCCCTGAGGTCCCCGTCGTAAGTCGAGAGCACCTGCCGCAACACGAGATAATCCAGGGGGGTTCTGCCCTCCAGGCGATATGAGGCCCATTTCGCTGAGGCGTCTTGAGGCTAATCACACCTAATCTCTGGAATTTCCAAAGGGTCCTTCACACCCTTGCTGCAACTCGAGAATTTCCACGACATACCCGTCTCCACTGGAGGAAGCACAAGAGCTCTGCTCACATCCAGAGGAGCCCCGTGTCCGCCTCGTAGCTCGAGAGGAGGGATCCTTTCCCTGTGTGGTTGGGAAATGAATACCGGCGTTCCGTCGCATCTCAAGATGAGGCGCTCTCGCCAGGAAAGTCTAGAGGAACTCAAGGGTCGTGCCACCATTCGCAGAGTCCCCCAGATGTCTCAGTCCATTCCAGGGAAACTGTTTTCCTGCACTGCCTTGACTTTCTAGCCGAGGATCGACTCACACCACGGTGGCACGTGGACAGCCCTGTGGGAAAGCCTGTGGGAAAGCCCCGTGGAAAGCCTCGAGGGAAAGCCACAGATCCCTTGATCCACGCGAAGGGAAGGTGACACTGCGGCTACAGCTCTGGAGGAAATCGCACGTGCATGCCCCCACTCGAGACTACGACTGACTCCCCTGGGAGACTCCAGAAGTACCCAAGATCCATGTCAGCACTGGAGAGGAAACCTCAAGTTCCGGCACCGAATTCACACAAGGTCGAAGGCCCCGCATCGACGGGAGAGAATCCCGAGAGGCCCTGAGCAACGCGCATGTGGACTGGCCTTTCCTGAGTCCACCAAGGCGGGTCCCTGAGGTCCCCGTCATAAGTCGAGAGCACCTGCGCAACTCGAGAAAATCCAGGAGTTCTCCCCTCCAGGCAAGATGAGGCCCATTTCCGCTGAGCGTCTTGAGGCTAAATCACACCTACCTCTGGAACTTCCAAAGGGTCCTTCACACCCTTGCTGCAACTCAAGAAGTTCCCCGACATACCCGTCTGCACTCGAGGGGAAGCACGAGAGTCCCACCCACATCCAGAGGAGCCCCATTTCTGCCTCTTAGCTCCAGAGGTGGGATCCCGTTCCGTGCGTTGTCTGGAAAGAATTCACCGAGTTCCCGTCGCAATTCAAGAGGAGGCGCTCTCCACAGGAAAGGCGAGAGGAACTCCAGTGTCGTGCCACCATTCGCAGGGTCCCCCAGATGTCTCAGTCCATTCCAGGGAAACCTGTTTCCCTGCACTGCCTCGACTTTCTAGCCGAGGATCGACTCACACCACGGTGGCACGTGTGACAGCCCTGTGGGAAAGCTTCTTGGGAAAGCCTCGTGTGAAAGCCTCGAGGGAAAGCCACAGATCCCTTGATCCACGTGAAGGAAAGCGTGAAATTGCTGCTACAGCTCGGGAGGAAAGCCACGTGCATGCCTCCCTCGAGACGAGGACTGAATCCCCCGGGGAGACTCAGAAGTACCCCAAGATCCATGGCAGCACCGGGAGGAATCCTCAGGTTCTGGCACCGACTCCACACAAGATCTTAGGCTCCGGCATAGACGGAAGAGGAATCCCGAGAGGCCCCGAGCAACTCGCATGGGGCCTGGCCTTTCCTGAGGGCACCAGAGCGGGTCCCTGAGGTCCCCGTCGTAAGTCGAGGGCACCTGCCGCAACTCGAGAAAATCCAGGAGGTTCTCCCATCCAGGCGAGATGAGGCCCATTTCCGCTGAGGCGTCTCAAGGTATTCACACCTAACCTCTGGAACTTACAAAGGGTCCTTCACACCCTTGCTGCAACTCAAGAAGTTTCCCGACATACCCGTCTCCACTCGAGAGAAAGCACGAGAATCCCGCCCACATCCAGAGGAGCCCCGTTACCTCCTGCCTAGCTCGAGAGGAGGGATCCTTTCACTGCGTGCTCGGGAAAGAATTGCCGGCTTTTCCGTCGCATCTCAAGAGGAGGCGCTCTCCACAGGAAAGGCGAGAGGAACTCCAGGGTCGAGCCACCATTCCCAGAGTCCCCCAGATGTCTCAGTCCATTCCAGGGAATACTTTTTTCCCTACACTGCCTCGACTTTCAAACGAGGATCGAATCACACCACGGTGGCACGTGGGAGAACTCTGTGTGAAAGCCTCTTGGGAAAGCCTCGTGGGAAAGCCTCGAGGGAAAGCCCCTGATCCCTTGATCCACGCGAAGGGAAGGGTGACACTGCTGCTACAGCTCGGGAGGAAAGCGCAGATGCATGCTCCCACTCGAGACGTGGACTGACTCCACTGGGGAGACTCCAGAAGTACCCCAAGATACATGTCAGCACTGGAGAGGAATGCTCAGGTTCCGGCACCGACTCCACACAAAATCTTAGGCCCCGGCATAGACGGGAGAGGAGTCCGAGAGGCCCCGAGCAACTCGCATGGGGACTGGCCTTTCCTGAGGCCACCAGAGGGGGTCCCTGAAGTCCCGTCTAAGTCGAGAGCACCTGCCGCAACTCGAGAAAATCCAGGAGGTTCTCCCCTCCAGGCGAGATGAGGCCCATTTCCGCTGAGGCGTCTCGAGGCTAGTCACACCTAACCTCTGGAACTTCCAAAGGGTCCTTCACACCCTTGCTGCAACTCAAGAAGTTCCCCGACATACCCGTCTCCACTCGAGATGAAGCACGAGAGTTCGGCCCACATCCAGAGGAGCCCCGTTTCCGCCTCCTAGCTCGAGAGGAGGTATCCTTTCCCTGCGTGGTCGGGAAAGAAATCCCGGCGTTCCCGTCGCATCTCAAGAGGAGGCACTCTCCACAGGAAAGGCGAGAGGAACTCCAGGGTCGTGCCACCATTGCCAGAGTCCCTCAGATGTCTCAGTCCATTCCAGGGAAACCTGTTTTCCCTGCACTGCGTCGACTTTCAAGCCGAGGATCTACTCACGCCACGGTGGAACGTGAGACAGCCCTGTGGGAAGGCCTCGTGGGAAAGCCTCGTGGGAAAGCCTCGAGGGAAAGGCACAGATCCCTTGATCCCGCGAAGGAAGGGTGACACTGCTGCTACAGCTCCGGAGGAAAGCGCACGTGCGTGCCCCCACACGAGACGAGGTCTGACTCCCCAGGGGAGACTCCAGAAGTACCCTAAGATCCATGTCAGCACTGGAGAGGAATCCTCAGGTTCCAGCACCCACTCCACACAAGATCTTAGGCCCCCGGCATGGAAGGGAGAGGAATCCGAGAGGCCCCGAGCAACTCGCATGGGGACTTGCCTTTCCTGAGGCTACCAGAGCGGGTCCCTGAGGTCCCCGTCATAAGTCGAGAGCACCTGCCTCAACTCGAGAAAATCCAGGAGTTTCTCCCATCCAGGCGAGATGAGGCCCATTTTCGCTGAGGCGTCTCGAGGCTAATCACACCTAACCTCTGGAACTTACAAAGGGTCCTTCACACCCTTGCTGCAACTCAAGAAGTTCCCTGACATAACCGTCTCCACTCGAGAGGAAGCACGAGAGTCCCGCCACATCCAGAGGAGCCCCGTTTCCGCCTCCTAGCTCGAGAGGAGGGATCCTTTCCCTGCGTGGTCAGGAAAGAATTCCGGCATTTCCGTCGCATCTCAAGAGGAGGCGCTCTCCACAGGAAAGGCTAGAGGAACTCCAGGGTCGTGCCACCATTCCCAGAGTCCCCCAGATGCCTCAGTCCATTCCAGGGAAACCTGTTTTCCCTGTACTGCCTCGACTTTCAAGCCGAGGATCGACTCAAACCACGGTGGCACGTGCGACAGCCCTGTGGGAAAGCCTCGTGGGAAAGCCTCTTGGGAAAGCCTCCTGGGCAAGCCTCGAGGGAAACACAGATCCCTTGATCCATGCGAAGGGAAGCGTGACACTGCTGCTACAGCTCGAGAGGAAATCGCACGTGCATACCCCAATTCGAGACGAGGACTGATTCCCCTGGGGAGACTCCAGAAGTACCCAAGACCATGTCAGCACTGGAGAAGGAATGCTCAGTTCTGG
>NW_017194544.1:0-9292 GCF_001704415.2 Capra hircus
CGAGTGGGGGCATGCACGTGCGCTTTCCTCGCCGAGCTGTAGCACAGTGTCACGCTTCCCTTCGCGTGGATCAAGGGATCTGTGGCTTTCCCTCGAGGCTTTCCCACGAGGCTTTTCCCACGAGGCTTTCCCACAGGGCTGCCCACGTGCCACCGTGGTGTGAGTCGATCCTCGCTTGAAAGTCGAGCAGTGCAGGGAAAACAGGTTTCCCTGGAATGGACTGAGACACCTGGGGTCTCTGGGAATGGTGTCACGACCCTGGAGTTCCTCTCGCCTTTCCTGTGGAGAGCGCCTCCTCTTGAGATGCGACGGGAACACCGGGAATTCTTTCCCGACCAAGCAGGGAAAGGATCCCTCATCTCAGGCTAGGACTCGGAAACGGGGCTCCTCTGGATGTGGCCGGGACTCTCGTGCTTCCTCTCAAGTGGAGACGGGTATGTCGGGGAACTTCTTGAGTTGCCAGCAAGGGTGTGAAGAACCCTTTGGAAGTTCCAGAGGTTAGGTGTGATTAGCCTCGAGACGCCTCAGCAGAAATGGGCCTCATCTCGCCTGGAGGGGAGAACCTCCTGGATTTTCTCGAGTTGCAGCAGGTGCTCTCGACTTACTACGGGGACCTCAGGGACCCGCTCTGGTGGCCTCAGGAAAGGCCAGTCCCCATGCGAGTTGCTCGGGGGCCTCTCGGGATTCCTCTCCCGTCTATGCCGGGGCATTAGATCTTGTGTGGAGTCGGTGCCGGAACCTTAGCATTCCTCTCCAGTTCTGACATGGATCTTGGGGTTCTTCTGTAGTCTCCCCAGTGGAGTCAGTCCTCGTCTCGAGTGGGGGCATGCACATGCGCTTTCCTCTCGAGCTGTAGAAGCAGTGTCACGCTTCCCTTCGCGTGGATCAAGGGATCTGTGGCTTTCCCTCGAGGCTTTCCAACGAGGCTTTCCCACAGGGCTGTCCCACGTGCCACCATGGTGTGAGTCGATCTTCGCTTGAAAGCCGAGGCAGTGCAGGGAAAGCAGGTTTCCCTGGAATGGACTGAGACATCCTGGGGACTCTGGGAATGTGGAACGACCCTGGAGTTCCTTTCGCCTTTCCTGTGGAGAGCGCCTCCTCTTGAGATGCGTCGGAAACGCCGGGAATTCATTCCCGACCACGCAGGGAAAGGATCCCTCCTCTCGAGCTAGGAGGCGGAAACGGGGCTCCTCTGGATGTGGGCGGGACTCTCGTGCTTCCTCTCGAGTGGAGACGGGTATGTCCGGGAACTTCTTGAGTTGCAGCAAAGGTGTGAAAGCCCCTTTGGAAGTTCCAGAAGTTAGATTTGATTAGCCTTGAGACGCCTCAGTGGAAATGGGCCTCATCTTGCCTGGAGGGGAGAAGCTCCTGGATTTTCTCGAGTTGCGACAGGTGTTCTCGACTTACGACGGGGACCTCAGGGACCCGCTCTGGTGGCCTCAGGAAAGGCCAGTCCCCATGCAGGTAGCTCGCGGGCCTCTCGGGATTCCACTCCCGTCGATGCTAGGGCCTAAGACCTTGTGTGGAGTCAGTGCCGGAACCTGAGGATTCCTCTCCAGTGCTGACATGAATCTTGGGGTACTTCTGGAATCTCCTCAGGGGAGTCAGTCCTCGTCTCGAGTGGGGGCATGCACGGTCGCTTTCCTCCAGAGCTGTTGGCAGCAGTGTCACGTTTCCCATCGCGTGGATCAAGGATCTGTGGCTTTCCCTCGAGCTTTCCCACGAGGCTTTCCCACGAGCTTTCCCACAGGGCTGTCGCACGTGCCACCGTGGTGTGAGTCGATCCTTGGCTTGAAAGTCGAGGCAGTGCAGGGAAAAGAGTTTCCCTGGAATGGACTGAGACATCTGGCGGACTCTGGGAATGTGGCACGACCCTGGAGTTCTCTCGCCTTTCCTGTGAAGAGCGCCTCCACTTGAGATGCGACGGGAACGCCGGGAATTCTTTCCCGACCACGCAGGGAAAGGATCCCTCTTCTCGAGCTAGGAGGCGGAAACGGGGCTCCTCTGGATATGGGCGTGACTCTCGTGCTTCCTCTCGAGTGGATTCGGGTATGTCGGGGAACTTCTTGAGTTGCAGCAGGGTGTGAAGGACCCTTTGGAAGTTCCAGATGTTAGATGTGATTAGCCTCGAGACACTCAGCGGAAATGGGCCTCATCTCGCCTGGAGGGGAGAACCTCCTGGATTTTCTCAAGTTGCGGCAGGTGCTCTGGACTTACGACGGGGGACCTCAGGGACCCGCTCTGGCGGCCTCAGGAAAGGCCAGTCCCCTTGCGAGTTTTTCGGGGCCTCTCGGGCCTCTCGGGTTTCCTCTCCCGTCGATGCTGGGGCCTAAAACCTTGGCGGAGTCAGTGCCGGAACCTGAGGATTCCTCTCCAGTGCTGACATGGATCTTGGGGTACTTCTGGAGTCTCCAAGGGAGTCAGTCCTCGTCTCGAGTGGGGGCATGCAGTGCGCTTCCTCCCGAGCTGTAGCAGCAGTGTCACGCTTCCCTTCGCGTGGATCAAGGGATCAGGACTTTCCCTCGAGCTTTCCACGAGGCTTTCCCACGAGGCCCACAGGGCTGTCCCACGTGCCACCGTGGTGTGAGTCGATCCTCGCCTTGAAAGTCGAGGCAGTTCAGGGAAAATAGTTTTCCCTGGAATGGACTGAGACATCTGGGGACTCTGGGAATGGTGACACGACCTGGAGTTCCTCTCGCTTTCCTGTGGAGAGCACCTCCTCTTGAGATGCGACGGGTACGCCAGGAATTCTTTCCCGACCACGCAGGGAAGGATCCCTGCTCTCAAGCTATGAGGCGGAAACGGGGCTCCTCTTGATGTGGGCGGGACTCTCGTGCTTCCTCTCGAGAGGGACGGGTATGTCGGGGAACTTGAGTTGCAGCAAGGATGGGAAGGACCCTTTGTAAGTTACAGAGTTTTAGGTGTGATTAGCCTGGAGTGCCTCAGCAGAAATGGCCTCATCTCGCCTGGAGGGAGAACCTCCTGGATTTTCTCGAGTTAGGGCAGGTGCTCTCGACTTACGACGGGGATCTCAGGGACCCGCTCTGGGGCCTCAGGAAAGGCCATTCCCCATTCGAGTTGCTCAGGGCCTCTCGCGATTCCTCTTCCGTCGATGCTGGGCCTAAGAACTTGTGTGGAGTCGTGCCAGAACCTGAGGTTTCCTCTCCAGTGCTGACATGGATCTTGGGGTACTTCTGGAGTCTCCCATGGGAGTCACTCCTCGTCTCGAGTGGGGCATGCACCAGCGCTTTTCTTCCCGAGGTGTAGCAGCAGTGTCATACTCCTGTCGCGTAAATCAAGGGATCAGTGGCTTTCCCTCGAGGCTTCCTCACGAGGCTTTCCCATAAGGCTTTCCCACGAGGCTTTCCCACAGGGCTGTCCCACGTGCCACCGTGGTGTGAGTCTATCCTTGGCAGGAAAGTCGAGGCAGTGCAGGGAAACAGGTTTCCCTGGAATGGACTGAGACATCTGGGGGACTCTGTGAATGGTGGCACCACCCTGGAGTTCCTCTCGCCTTTCCTGTGGAGAGCGACTCCTCTTGAGAAGCGACGGGAACGCTGGGTATTCTTTCCCGACCACGAAAGGAAATGATCCCTCCTCTCGAGCTAGGAGGCGGAAACGGGGTTCCTCTGGATGTGAGCGGGACTCTCGTGCTTCCTCTCAAGTGGAGACGGGTATGTCGGGGAACTTCTTGAGTTGCAGCAAGGGTGTGAATCACCCTTTGGAAGTTACAGAGGTTTGGTGTGATTAGCCTCGAGACACCTCAGCAGAAATGGGCCTCATCTCGCCTCAGGGGAAATCCACCTGGATTTTCTCTTGTTGCGGCAGGTGCTCTCGACTTCCGATGGGGACCTCAGCGACCCGCTCTGGTGGCCTCAGGAAAGGCCAGTACCCAGGCGAGTTGCTCGGGGGCCTCTCGGGACTCCTCTCCGTCGAGGCCGGGGCCTAAGATCTTGTGTGGAGTCGGTGCCGGAACCTGAGGATTCCTCTCCATTGCTGACATGGATCTTGGGCTACTTCTCGAGTCTCCCCAGGGGAGTCTTTCGTCGTCTCGTCGGGTGCAGTAGCTCTTTTCGAGCTGAAGCAGCAGATTCACGCTTCCCTTCCCGTGGATCAAGGGATCTGTGGCTATCCCTCGAGACTTTCCCACGAGGCTTCCCACAGGTTTGTACCACGTGCCACCGTAGTGTGAGTCGTTCCTCGGCATGAAAGTCGAGGCAGTGCAGGGAAAACAGGTTTCCCTGGAATGGACTGAGACATCTGGGGGTCTCTGGGAATGGTGGCACGACCCTGGAGTTTCTCTCGCCTTTCCTGTGGAGAGAGCGCTCCTCTTGAGTTGCGACGGAAACTCCGAGAATTTTTTACCGAACACGCAGGGAAAGGATCCCTTCTCTCAAGCTAGGAGGGGTAAATGGGCTCCTCTGGATGAGGGCGGGACACTCGTAGTTCCTCTCGAGTGGAGACGGATATGTTGGGGGAACTTCTTGAGATGCAGCAAGGGTGTGAAGGACCCTTTGGAAGTTCCAGAGTTTAGGTGTGATTAGCCTCGATACGCCTCAGCCGAAATGGGCCTCATCTCGCCTGGAGGGGAGAACCTCCTGGATTTTCTCGAGTTGCTGCACGTGCTCTCGACTTACGACGGGGACCTCAGGGACCCACTCTGGTGGCCTTAGGAAAGGCCAGTCCCCATGCGAGTTGCTCGGGGGCCTCTCGGGATTCCTCTCCCGTCGATGCCGGGGCCTAAGACCTTGAGTGGTGATGGTGCTCCAACCTGAGGATTCCTCTCCTGTCCTGACATGGATCTTGGGGTACTTCTGGAATCTCCCCAGCGTAGTCAGTCCTCGTATCTAGTGGTGGCATGCACGTACTCTTTCCCCGAGGTGTAGCAGCAGTGTCACGCTTCCCTTCGAGTGGATTAAGGGATCTGTGGCTTTCCTCGAGGCTTTCCCACAGGGCTGTCCACGTGCCACCGTGGTGTGAGTCGATCCTCGCTTGAAAGTCGAGACATTGCAGGGAAATCAGTTTTCCCTGGAATGAAATGAGACATCTGGGGACTCTGGGAATGGTGGCACCACCCTGGAGTTCCTCTCGCCTTTCCTGTGGAGAGCGCCTTCTCTTGAGATGCGACAGGAACGCCGGGAATTCTTTCCATCCACGCAGGGATTGGATCCCTCCTCTCGAGCAAGGAGGCGGAAACGGGGCTCCTCTCGATGTGGGCGGGACGCTCGTGCTTCCTGTCGAGTGGAGACGGCATGTTGGGGAACTTCTTGAGTTGCAGCAAGGGTGTGAATGACCCTTTGGAAGTTCCAGAGTTTAGGTGTGATTAGCCTCGAGACCCCTCAGCGGAAATGGGCCTCTCTCGCCAGAGAGGAGAACCTCCTGGATTTTCTCGAGTTGCAGCAGGTGCTCTCGACTTACGACGGTGACATCAGGACCCCCTCTTGTGGCCTCACGAAAGGAAGTCCCCATGCGAGTTGCTCATGGGTCTCTCGGATTCGTCTCCCGTCGATGCCGGGACCTAAGATCTTGTGTGGAGTCTGTGCCAAAACCTGAGGATTCCTCTCCAGTGCTGACATGTATCTTGGGGTATTTCTGGAGTCTCCCCAGGGGAGTCAGTCCTCGTCTCGAGTCGGGGCATGCACGTGCGCTTTCCTCGAGCTGTAGCAGCAGTGTTGAGCTTCCCTTCGCGAGATCAAGGGATCTGTGGCTTTCCCTCGAGGCTTTCCCACGACGCTTTCCAACGACGCTTTCCCACAGGACTGTCCCACCTGCCACCTTGGTGTGAGTCGAACCTCTTCTTGAAAGTCGAGGCAGTGCAGGGAAAACAGGTTTCCCCTGGAATGGACTAAAGACATCTGTGGGACTCTGGAATGGTGGCACGACCCTGGAGTTCCTCTCGCCTTCCCTGTGGAGAGCGCCCCAGCGCACCCTCGTTGAGATAGGCGTGGAGAACGCAGGGGAATTCTTCCGACCGTCACAGGCACCGCAGGGAAAGACCCTCCTTGCGAGGCTTAGAGCGAAAACGGGTGCTTCCTCTGGGCAGTGGCGGACTCTCCGTTCCTTCTCTGAGTCGGATGCTAGGTATGCTTTGGTGAGTGTCGATGATTGGAATTGAGAAAGGGTGTAAGACCCTTTGGAAGTCCACGAGGTTAAAGGTTGTGATTAGCCGTGAGAAAGCTCAGTGAAATCGCCTCCTATCGATACACGCCCAAGCCCAGGAGATACCTCCTGAGCAGATATATCAGCTGCTAGCCGATTTATTCACTTGCGGACAAGGTGCTCTCTGACCTACTCCGCGTGCCCCTCCCTCCTTTAAAATAGAAGAAAGAGCTTATCTTCTAGTTGTAAGCCAGATGCGGGACCCAGTTTTTGAGTCGCAGAAGAACTCACTCCTGCTTACTGGTTTGGCCTGGCGAGAAAGGCCAGCCGCCCCGCTGAGGAATCTTCTACAATATATGGACGATCACAGTTGCCAGCTCTCGGGTTCTACGGGGACCTCCAGGTCGGGGATTTCCGTACTTTATAACATTAAGTGATGACAAATCCACCAACCGTATGGTGCCGCATGAAGCCTAGTTTGAGTTTAAAAGTGATAACCAAAGCTGCGTGGGTAGACCCTTAAGAACTGTGTTGGGCTGTGCCACCCGGGACCTGGAGCGGTTCTCCCAGTCTCTGCATGGATTTTTGGAGTACTTCTGGAGTCTCGCCCCAGGGGCAGTCTCTTGTCTCGGTGGAGGCAATGCACGTGTGCTTTCCCTCCAGACTCGACATCAGCGCAACATAGTGTCAGTCAGAGTTCTACCCTATGACATTTTACAGCACTGATTATCAGGTTCATATCATGGATTTTGTAAGTGCTCTATCTCCACACTCTTAAAAAGTCAACTATTCATAAGTTAAAAGCTAATTTTCTCACAAAGAGGGCTGTCCCACGTGCCACCATGCTTAAAATTTATGGTCAAAAACATCTTTGATGAACACCGGTGGCGTGAGTTCGATCTCTTTCCGTGCTTAATTATCAATGGATAATTTCATGCCCACACATTTACGCTCGTATGCACTGCTGTGGTTTCAGCTTACAGCGAGATGCGTCGATATCGGCATCTCATTCTATGTAGGGGAAAAAGTTTCCCTGAATGACGTGTAGACAACTCGGGAGCTCTGGGAATAGGTGGCACGACCCTCGAGTTCCGCTCCGCCTTTCCTCGCGTGGAGCAGCGCCTCCCCCATTGACTCATGCCGACCGGTGTACTTACGCGGGCCTTCCCCTGGGATAAGTCCTAATTTGTAATCTTACTTCAACTCCGCCCCCGACCCATTACGTACACAACAGTATGGGGCAGGGAAAGAATTCCCTCCTCCTGCTGCTCCAGTCGAGCAAGGGAGGCAAGCCGAACCTAGAGGCTCGGGAGAAAAGTGGGCCTTGTTTGAGTGCTCTACGATTGGTGGGACCGGTGAAATCTTAACTTGATGTACTCAAGTGCTTATCGCCTTTTGCTTGACGTCTTATTTATCGGCGCAGTGAGTACGGTCATGGCAGCGAACTGCCTTGAGTTTGCCACGGCACACGCATGGGTGTGAAAGGAACCTTTGGAAGTTCTCACCGAGTTTGGTGGTGATTACGCACTCCCTCGGACGAGACGCTCACTGGAAATGGGCCTCCGCCTCCAAAATCCATAGAAGCTGAAGTGCGAACACTGACTAGGCGACTCAGAACCGATCACCCCTCTGGATTTTCTCCGGAGTTGCAGCAAGATGCTCCACATACACAGACTTCACGACGGGATGCAGGAACCGCTGTGCGGTGGCTCCTAGGAAAGCCAAGGCTCCCCATCCGACCGAGTTTCTCCGGGGCCTCTCCGGCCGATTTCCTCCTCCACCCCCTGGATCGCCGGGGCCGAGTTAAGCCTGTTTTTCCGAGTGGGGAAGCTCGAGGTGCCGAGCAACCGCTGAGATTCCTCCTCCCTGCGCATGCTGCGATTCAATCTCGGCGTCACACAGGGCTGCACAGGCGCTGGGAGAGTGTACTCTGGTGGAGTCTCCGCCCAGAGGAGTCCGTCGTCGTCTCCGAGTGGTCGGGCATACCAAGTGCGCTTTCCTCCCCCCGACTGAGCGACGCTCCTAGCCACCGTGTCACGCCTGACTGAAGCCTCTCGCGGGATCCCTTTGGTGGCTCAGCCTTGTGGCGCTAAAGCAAGCCGGCCTTCGGGTGATCCTAAAACGCGGTGATCTGGGGTGGCCGTTTGCCCTTGTCACCGGTGTAGGGTTTTCCATGAGGCTTTTTCCGAGGCTTTCCCCACGAGGCGTTCCACCCCCAGTTTCCGCCCCGGTGGCCCACTGTGTCGACTTGATCCTGCGCGAGTGGTAGTGTAGTCGCGGGGAGCACCCGTTCATCTCTCGGTTGGGAAGATCCCCTGAGAATGGCACGCCGCCTTGAAGAAGTCGACGGGGCTAGGTGGCAGGAAAACAGGTCATTCCCACTGGAATCATACTTCAAGTATATCTTAGGAGCCCTCTTGGGGCGAAGCGACATAACTGCGGAAAAGCGTGGTGGCACTGACCCAATGGACAAAGGCACCTGTGAGGGAATAGTTCTCCCAGTCTCCAGGGGTCGCCTATTCGATCAAGTCGAGCTGTTTAGGAAGACGCGCCTCGCACAAGTGGACGCGCTACCTCCCTCATTGCACTCTTGAGCATGCGACCACTATCGGCCCGGGAATTCTTCCGCACCTCACGACGAGCTGGCAGTCGGACTAAGTGGGATCCCCTCTTCTCACTCCCAAGGAGCTATACGGAGCCCCGGAATACTAAAAATACTTGGTCTCCACCTCTGCACTAGGATTCTCGGGCTCGTCATTCGAACAAAAGATCTGTTTGCTTATACTCCGTCGCTTCCATCACCTCCATCTAATGCGCAAGGAGCGTGCGGTATAAGATTTTCGAGTATCAGATTGCTATCTTCTTAAAATTGTTGTTGAGTTTGTCCGAGTTTCACTAGGGCGTTTGAAGTACCCCTTTGAAGAAAAGTTCCTCTTTAGCTGAGACCCAGAAGGCTTTAGTCTGTTAGAATTAGCTTTGCACTGGGATAATAGTATTGACACGCCGGTCCAGAGGATGGCTCTGCCTCCGCCCTGGAGGGGAAGAACCTCGGCATAGCTTTCTTCATCGCAGTTGCCTGCAGGTGTTTATCAGGTATATATCAAAGTGACTTTAAGTATACTTCAACCAGTTGAGTAGACCCAACACTCACGCAAAAATTTTAAGAACATCCTTCATCGCGTTACGAGTGGAC
>NW_017194545.1:0-9292 GCF_001704415.2 Capra hircus
CCTGATCCACTTGAAGGGGAATCGTGACACTGCTGCAACAGCTCGGGAGGAAAGCGCACGTGCATGCCCCCACTCGAGACAAGGACTGACTCCCCTGGGGAGACTCCAGAAGTACCCCAAGATCCATGTCAGCACTGGAGAGGAATCCTCAGGTTTGGCACCGGCTCCACACTAGATCTTAGGCCCCGCATCGACGGGAGAGGAATCCGAGAGGCCCCGAGCAACTCGCATGGGGACTGGCCTTTCCTGAGGCCACCACAGCGGGTCCCTGAGGACCCCGTCGTAAGTCGAGAGCACCTGCCGAACTCGAGAAAATCCAGGAGGTTCTCCCCTCCAGGCGAGATGAGGCCCATTTCCGCTGAGGCGTCTCGAGGTTAATCACACCTAACCTCTGGAACTTCCAAAGGGTCCTTCACACCCTTGCTGCAACTCAGGAAGTTCCCCGATATACCCGACTCAACTCGAGAGGAAGCACGAGAGTCCCTCCCACATCCAGAGGAGCCCCGTTTCCGCCTCCTAGCTCGAGGGGGATCCTTTCCCAGCGTGGTCGGGAAAGAATTCCCGGCGTTCCCGTTGCATCTCAAGAGGAGGCGCTCTCCACAGGAATGGCGAGAGGAACTCCAGGGTCATGCCACCATTCCAGAGTCCCCCAGATGTCTAAGTCCATTCCAGGGAAACCTGTTTTCCCTGCACTGCCTCGACTTTCAAGCCGAGGATCGACTCACACCACGGTGGCACGTGGGACAGCCCTGTAGGAAAGCCTCGTGGGAAACCCTCGGGAAAGCCTCAAGGGAAAGCCACAGATCCCATGATCAACGCGAAGGGTAGCGTGACACTGCTGCTACAGCTCGCGAGGTAAAGCGCACGTGCATTCCCCCACTCGAGACGAGGACTGACTCCCCTGGGGAGACTCCACAAGTACCCCCAGATCCATTTCACACTGGGAGAGGAATCCTCAGGTTCCGGCATCGACTCCACACAAGGTCTTAGGCCCGGCATCGACGGGAGAGGAATCCCGAGAGGCCCCCAAGCAACTCGAATGGGGACTGGCCTTTTCTGAGGCCAGCAGAGCGGGTCCCTGAGGTCCCCGTCGTAAGTCTAGAGCACCTGCTGCAACTCGAGAAAACGAGGAGGTTCTGCCCTCCAGGCGAGATGAGGCCCATTTCCGCTGAGGTGTCTCGAGGCTTATCACACCTAAACTCTGGAACTTCCAAAGGGTCCTTCACACCCTTGGTCCAACTCAAGAAGTTCCGCGAGATTCCCGTCTCCACTTGAGAGGGAGCACGAGAGTCCCGCCTACATCCAGAGGAGCCCCGTGTCCGACTCCTAGCTCGAGAGGAGGGATCCTTTCCCTGCGTGGTCGTGAAAGAATTCCCGGCGTTCCCGTCGCATCTCAAGTGGAGGCGCTCTCCACAGGAAAGGCGAGAGGAACTCCAGGGTCATGCCACATTCCAGAGTCCCCCAGATGTCTCCAGTCCATTCCAGGGAAAACTGTTTTCCCTGCACTGCCTCGACCTTCAAGCCGAGGATCGACTCACACCACGGTGGCACGTGGGACCGCCCTGTGGGGAAAGCCTCGTGGGAAAGCCTTCGTGCGAAAGCCTCGAGGGGAAAGCCACAGATCCGTTGATCCACGTGAAGGGAAGTGTGACACTTCTGCTACAGCACGTGAAGAAAGCCCACGTGCATGCCCCCACTCGAGACGAGGACTGACTCCCCTGGGGTGACTCCAGAAGTACCCCAAGATTCATGTCAGCACTGGAGAGGAATCCTCAGGTTCCGGCACCGGCTCCACACAAGGTCTTAGGCCCTAGCATCGATGGGAGAGGAATCCCGGAGAGGCCCCGAGCAACTCGCATGGGGACTGGCCTTTCCTGAGGCCACCAGAGCGGGTCCCTGAGGTCCCCGTCTTAAGTCGAGAGCACCTGCTGCAACTCGAGAAAATCCAGGAGGTTCTCCCTCCAGGCGAGATGAGGCCCAATTTCCGCTGAGGTGTCTCGAGGCTTTTCACACCAAAACTCTGAAACTTCCAGAGGGTCTTTCACACCCTTGCTGCAACACAAGAAGTTCCCCGACATACCCGTCTCCACTCGAGAGGAAGCACACGAGGTCCCGCCCACATCCAGAGGATCCCCGTTTCCGCCTCATAGCTCGAGAGGAGGGATCCTTTCCCTGCGTGGTCGGGAAATAATTCCCGGCGTTCCCGTCACATTTCAAGAGGAGGCACTCTCCACAGGAAAGGCGAGAGGAACTCCAGGGTCGTGCCACCATTCCCAGAGTCCCCCAGATGTCTCCGTCCATTCCAGGGAAACCTGTTTTCCCTGCACTGCTTCGGCTTTCAAGCCGAGGATTGACACACACTACGGTGGCACGTGGGACAGCCCTGTGGGAAAGCCTCGTGGGAAAGCCTCTTTGGAAAGCCTCGTGGGAAAGCCTCGAGGGAAAGCCACAGATCCCTTAATCCATGCCGAAGGGAAGCGCGACACTGCTGCTACAGCTCCGGAGGAAAGCGTACGTGCATGCCCCCCACTCGGAGAGGAGGACTTGTATCCCCTGGGGAGACTCCAGAAGTACCCCAAGATCCACGTCAGCACTGGAGAGGAATCCTCAGGTTCCGGCACCCACTCCACGCAAGATCTTAGGACCCAGCATCGACGGGAGAGAAATCCTGAGAGGCCCCCGAGCAACTCGCATGGGGACTGGCCTTTCCTGAGGCCACCAGAGCGGGTCCCTGAGGTCCCCGTTGTAAGACGAGAGCACCTGCCGCGACTCGAGAACATCCAGGAGGTGCTCCCCTCCAGGCGAGTTGAGGCCCATTTCCGCTGAGGCGTCTCGAGGCTAATCACACCTAACTTCTGGAACTTCCAAAGGGTCCTTCACACCATTGTTGCAACTCAACAAGTTTCCCCGACATACCCGTCTCCACTCGAGAGGAAGCACGAGAGTCCTGCCACATCCAGAGGAGCCCCGTTTACGCCTCCTAGCTCGAGAGGAGGGATCATTTCCCTACGTTGTCGGGAAAGAATTCCCGGCGTTCCCGTCGCATCTCAAGAGGAGGCGCTCTCCACAGGAAAGGCGAGAGGAACTCCAGGGTCGTGCCACCATTCCCAGAGTCAACCAGATGTCTCCGTCCATTCCAGGGAAACCTGTTTTCCCTGCACTGCCTCGACTTTCAAGCCAAGGATCGACTCACACCACGGTGGCACGTGGACAGCCCTGTGGGAAAGCCTCGTGGGAAAGCCTCGTGGGAAAGCCTCGAGGGAAAGCCACAGATCCGTTGATCCACGCGAAGGGAAGGGTGACACTTCTGCTACAGCTCGTGAAGAAAGCCCACGTGCATGCCCCCACTGGAGACGAGGACTGACTCCCCTGGGGAGACTCCAGAAGTACCCCAAGATCCATGTCAGCACTGGAGAGGAATCCTCAGGTTCCGGCACCGACTCCACACAAGGTCTTAGGCCCTGGCATCGATGGGAGAGGAATCCCGAGAGGCCCCCGAGCAACTCGCATGGGGACTGGCCTTTCCCGAGGCCACCAGAGCGGGTCCCTGAGGTCCCCGTCTTAAGTCGAGAGCACCTGCTGCAACTCGAGAAAATCCAGGAGGTTCTCCCCTCCAGGCGAGATGAGGCCCATTTCCGCTGAGGCGTCTCGAGGCTATCTCACCTAAACTCTGGAACTTCCAAAGGGTCCTTCACACCCTTGCCTCCAAATCAAAAGTTCCGCGAGATTCCCGTCTCCACTCGAGAGGGAGCACGAGAGTCCCGCCTACATCCCAGAGGAGCCCTTTTCCTCCTCCTAGCCCGACAGGAGGGATCCTTTCCCTGCGTGTTCGGAAAAGAATTCCCGGCGTTCCCGTCACATCTCAAGAGGGGGCGCTTTACACAGGAAAGGCGAGAGGAAATCCAGGGTCGTGCCACCATTCCTAGAGTCTCCCAGATGTCTCAGTCCATTCCAGGGAAGCCTGTTTCCCAGGCACTGCCTCGACTTTCAAACCGAGGATCGACTGACACCACTGTGGCACGTGGGACATCACTGTGGGAAATCCTCGTGGGAAAGCCTGGTGCGAAAGCGTCGTGGGAAAAGTGTCGTGGGAAAGCCTCGAGGGAAAGCCACAGATCCCTTGATTCTCTCGAAGGGAAGCTCAACACTGCTGCTACAGCTCGGAGGAAAGTGCACGTGCATGCCCCGACTTGAGACGAGGACTGAATCCCCTGGGGAGACTCCAGAAGTACCCCAAGATACATGTCAGCAATGGAGAGGAATCCTCAGGTTTTGGCACAGACTCCACACAAGATCTTAGGTCCCGGCATCAACGGGAGAGGAATCCCGATAGGCCCATGAGCAACTCGCATGGGGACTGGCCTTTCGTGAGGCCACAAGAGTGGGTCCATGATGTCCCCGTCGTAAGTCGAGAGCACCTGCCGCAACTCGAGAAAATCCAGGAGGTTCTCCTCTCCTGGCGAGATGAGGCCCATTTCCGCTGAGGCGTCTCGAGGCTAATCACACCTAAACTCTGGAACTTCCAAAGGGTCCTTCACACCCTTGCTGCAACTCAAGAACTTCCCCAACATGCCCGTCTCCACTCGACAGGAACCACGAGAGTCCCGCCCACATCCAGAGGAGCCCCGTTTCCGCCTCCTTGGTAGAGAGGAGGGATACTTTCCCTGCGTTGTCGGGAAAGAATTCCTGGATTTCCCATGGCATGTCAAGAGGAGGCCCTCTCCACAGGAATGGCGACAGGAACTCCAGGGTCGTGCCATCATTCCCAGAGTCCCCTAGATGTCTCAGTCCATTCCAGGGAAACCTGTTTTCCCTGCACTGCCTCGACGTTCAAGCCGAGAATCGACTCACACCATGGTGGCACGTGGGACAGCCCTGTGTGAAAATCCTGGTGGGAAAGCCAAGAGGGAAAGCCACAGATCCCTTGATCCACGCGAAGGGAAGCGTGACACTGCTGCTACACCTCGGGAGGAAAGCGCACGTGAATGCCCCAACTCGTGACGAGGACTGACTCCCCTGGGGAGACTCCAGAAGTATCCCAAGATCCATGTCAGCACTGAAGAGGAATCCTCAGGTTCTGCCACCCACTCCACACAAGATCTTAGGCCCCGGCATCGTCGGGAGAGGAATCCCGAGCGGCCCCCATGCAACTCGCATGGGGACTGGCCTTTCCTGAGGCCACCAGAGCGGGTCCCTGAGGTCCCCGGCGTAAGTCGAGAGCACCTGCCACAACTCGAGAAAATCCAGGAGGTTCTCCCCTCCAGGCGAGATGAGGCCCATTTCCGCTGAGGGCGTCTCGAGGCAAATCACACCTAACCTCTGGAACTTCCAAAGGTTACTTCACACCCTTGCTGCCAACTCAAGAATTTCCCTGACATACCCGTCTCCACTCGAGAGGATCGACTCACACCACGGTGGCACGTGGGACAGCCCTGTGGGAAGGCCTCGTGGGAAAGCCTCGAGGGAAAGCCACAGATCCCTTGATCAACGCGAAGGGAAGCGTGACACTGCTGCTACAGCTCGGGAGGAGAGCGCACGTGCATGCCCCCACTCGGGACGAGGACTGACTCCCCTGGGGAGACTCCAGATGTACCCCAAGATCCATGTCAGCACTGGAGAGGAAGTCTCAGGTTCCGGCACCGACTCCACACAAGGTCTTAGACCCCGGGTATCGAAGGGAGAGGAATCCCGAGAGGCCCCGAGCAACTCGCATGGGGACTGGCCTTTCCTGAGGCCACCACAGCGGGTCCCTGAGGTCCCCGTCGTAAGTCGAGAGCACCTGCCGCAACTCGAGAAAATCCAGGAGGTTCTTCCCTCCAGGCGAGATGAGGCCCATTTCCGCTGAGGCGTCTCGAGGATAATCACACCTTACCTCTGGAACTTCCACAGGGTCCTTCACACCCTTTCTGCAACTCAAGAAGTTCCCCGACATACCCGACTCCACTCGAGAGGAAGCACGAGAGTCCCGCCCACATCCAGAGGAGCCCCGTTTCCGCCTCCTAGCTCGAGAGGAGGGATCCTTTCCCTGCGTGGTCGGGAAAGAATTCCCGGTGTTCCCGTTGCATCTCAAGAGGAGGCGCTCTCCACAGGAAAGGTCAGAGGAACTCCTGGGTCGTGCCACCATTCCAGAGACCCCTGGATGTCTCAGTCCATTCCAGGGAAAACTGTTTTCCCTGCACTGCCTCGACTTTCAAGCGAGGATGGACTCACACCACGGTGTCACGTGGGACAGCCCCGTGGGAAAGCCTCGTGGGAAAGCCTCGTGGGGAAAGCCTCGTGGGAAAGCCTGGCGGGAAAGCCCCTGATCCCTTGATCTACCCGAAGGGAAGCGCGACACTGCTGCTAGAGCTCGGAAGGAAAGCGCACGTGCATGCCCCCACTCGAGTAGAGGTCTGACTGCACTGGGAGACGCCAGAAGTCCCCCAAAATCCATGTCAGCACTGGAGAGGAATCCTCAGGTTCCGCCACCGACTCCACACAAGGTCTTAGGCCCCGGCATCGACGGAGAGGAATCCCGAGAGGCCCCCGAGCAACTCGCATGGGGACTGGCCTTTCCTGAGGCCACCAGAGCGGGTCCCTGAGGTCCCCCGTCGTAAGTCGAGAGCACCTGCCGCCAACTCGAGAAAATCCAGGATTTCTCCCCTCCAGGCGAGATGAGGCCCGTTTCCGCTGAGGCGTTTCGAGGCAAATCACACCTAACCTCTGGAACTTCCAAAGGGTCCTTCACACCCTTTCTGCAACTCAAGAAGTTCCCCGACATACCCGTCTCCAATTGAGTGGAAGCACGAGAGTTCCGCCCACATCCAAAGGAGCCCCGTTTCGGCCTCCTAGATCGAGTGGAGTGATACTTCCCCTGCGTGTTCGGGAACGAATCCCGGCGTTCCCGTCGCATCTCAAGAGGAACCGCTCTCCACAGGAAAGGCGAGAGGAACTTCAGGGTCGTGCCAGCATTCCCAGAGTCCCCCAGATGTCTCAGTCCATTCCAGGGAAAACTTTTTTCCCTTCACTGCCTCGACGTTCAAGCCGAGGATCGACTCACACCACGGTGGAACGTGGGACAGCCCTGTGGGAAGGCCTCGTGGGAAAGCCTCGAGGGAAAGCCACAGATCCCTTGATCCACGCGGAGGGAAGCGTGACAGTGCTGCTACAGCTCGGGAGGAAAGCCCACGTGCATGCCCCCATTCCGAGACGAGGACTGACTCCCCTTGGGAGACTCCAGAAGTACCCCAAGATCCATGTCAGCACTGGAGAGGAATCCTCTTGTTCCGGCACCTACTCCACACAAGCTCTTAGGCCCCGGCATCGAGGGGAGAGGAATCCCTAGAGGCCCGGAGCAACTCGCATGGGGACTGGCCTTTCCTGAGGCCAGCAGAGTGGGTCCCTGTGGTCCCCGTCCTAGGTCTAGAGCACCTGCTGACACTCGAGAAAATCCAGGAGGTTCCCCCATCCAGGCGAGATGAGGTCCATTTCCGCTGAGGCGTTTCGAGGCTAATCACAACTAACCTCTGGAACTTCCAAAGGGTCCTTCACGCCCTTGCTGCAACTCAAGAAGTTCCCCGACAAACCCGTCTCGACTCGAGAGGAAGCACGAGAGTTCCGCCCACATCCAGAGGAGCCCTGTTTCCGCCTCCTAGCTCGAGGTGAGGATCCTTTCCCTGTGTGGTCGGGAAAGAATTCCCGGCGTTCCCGTCGCATCTCAAGTGGAGGCGCTCTCCACAGGAAAGTCGAGAGGATCTCCATGGTCGTGCCACATTCCCAGAGTCCCCAGATGTCTCAGTCCATTCCAGGGAAACCTGTTTTCCCTGCACTGCCTCGACTTTCAAACCGAGGATCGACTCACAACACGGTGGCTCGTGGGGAGAGCCCTGTGGGAAAGATTTGTGGGAAAGCCTCATGGGAAAGCCTCGAGGGAAAGCCACAGATCCCTTTGATCCACGCGAAATGAAGCGTGACACTGCTGCTACAGCTCGGGGAGGAAAGCGTACGAGCATGCCCCCACTCGGACGAGGACGGACTCCCCGCGGGAACTCCAGAAGTACCCAAGATCCATGTCAGCACTGGAGAGGAATCCTCAGGTTCCGGCACCAACTCCACACAAGGTCTGAGGCCCCATCGACGGGAGAGGAATCCCGAGAGGCCCCCGAGCAACTTTCTAGGGACTGGCCTTTCCTGAGGCCACCAGACGGGTCCCTGAGGTCCCCGTCGTAAGTCGAGAGCACCTGTCGGAACTCGAGAACATCCAGGAGGTTCTTCCCCCAGACGAGAAGAAGCCCGTTTCCGCTGAGGCGTTTCGAGGCAAATCACACCTAACCTCTTGAACTTCCAAAGGGTCCTTCACACCCTTACTGCAACTCAAGAAGTTCCGACATACCCGTCTCCACTCGAGAGGAAGACGAGAGTCCCGCCCACATCCAGAGGAGCCCCGTTTCGGTCTGCTAGCTCGAGAGGAGGGATCCATTCCCTGCGTGGTCGGGAAAGAATTCCCGACGTTCCCAATCTCAAGTGGAGCGCTCTCCACAGAAAGGCGAAACGAACTCCAGAGTCTGCAACCATTCCCAGAGTCCCCCAGATGTCTCAGTCCATTCTAGGGAAACCGTTTCCCTGCACTGCCTCGACTTTCAAGCCGAGGACGACTCACACCACGTGGCACGTGGACGGCCCTGCGGGGAAAGGGAAAGCCTCGTGGGAAAGCCTCGAGGAAAGCAACAGATCCCTTTACCAGCGAAAGGGAAGCGTGACAATGCTGCTACAGCTCGGGAGGAAAGCCGCGTGCATGCCCCCATTCGAGACGAGGACTGACTCCCCGGCGAGACTCCAGAAGTACCCCAAGATCCATGTCAGCACTGGAGAGGAATCCTCTGGTTCCGGAACCTACTCCACACAAGGTCTTAGGCCCCGGCATCGACGGGAGAGGAATCCCTAGAGGCCCCGAGCAACTCGCCATGGGGAGTGGCCTTTCCTGAGGCCAGCAGAGCGGGTCCCTGTGGTCCCCGTCCTAGGTCGAGAGCACCTGCTGACACTCGCAGAAAATCCAGGAGGTTCCCCCATCCAGGCGAGATGAGGCCCATTTCCGCTGAGGTGTCTCGAGGCTAATCACACCTAACCTCTGAAACTTCCAAAGGGTCCTTCACACCCTTACTGCAACTCAAGAAGTTCCCCGACATACCTGTCTCCATTCGAGAGGAAGCACGACAGTCCCCGACACATCCAAGGAGCCCAGTGTCTGCCTCATAGCTCGAGAGAGGATCCTTCCCTGCGTGGTCGGGAAAGAATTCCCGGCGTTCCCATAGCA
>NW_017194546.1:0-9291 GCF_001704415.2 Capra hircus
CAGTTCCTTTCAGAAAATCCTATGGACGGAGAAGCCTGGTAGGCTGCAGTCCGTGGGTCGCTGAGGGTCGACACGACTGATGCGACTGCACTTTCATTTTTCACTTTCATGCATTGGAGAAGGCAATGGCAACCCACTTACTGTCTTGCCTGGAGAATCCCAGGGGACGGGGGAGCCTAGTGGGCTACCGTCTATGGCATCGCACAGAGTTGAACACGACTGAAGCAAACTTAACAGCAGCACAGCAGCAGTTCCTTTCTTTAGGGGCAGTTATCCCTGAGATTGGGACCTGGAAAGGCAGAGCCACCTCCACACACCGTCTTTTTTGTCCCCTTTCCTCTGGAGGAAGAGCTTTAGTGAGCCTAGGTCTGTCAGGAAAATTCTTGGCTTTTGACGGGATCACACCGGTGTGTGAACCTGCATACCCGACCTAGGGGCCACAGGGCACCTGTTTTGCTCGAGTGGGGTCCTGGAGGGGTGCAGCATAGCAAGAGCTTAAAAATCCATCCAATTTGTCTTTTTTTTTTAACCTCAGAGAGAACGAGTTTGCTCCACCTCCACCCTTTGGCAGTGTGGAGGGAAGAGGCACACCCTCTCCCAAAGGGGACATAGGGCCTACCAGGAGAGAAAGGCCCCTTGAGGAGCTGAGCCCAGGGTAGGCAGCCAGTGATGTCAAGCACACTCCGCTGCTTGCTTCTTCATGGGCACTCCCACGATCTGCTAGGAATGTCTTTGCAAGGATCTCAAAGGGAAGGGAAGATACATGGCCCTGTCTCTGGAACTTCAGTCCTCTGAGAGATCTGGAGGTCTTGAGTTGTATAAAGCAAACCTGTTCCTTCCAAATAGAGGCTTGCAAACACCCCCGGTGGTTGCCTCTTCTTCCCCGAAGAAGTCTTTCTTTCCCCACATGCTGCGAACTCCCTGTCCCAACCTCCAAGAATAGCGCTTCTTGCCATTCCTTTCTTAGAGGCAGTTATCTCTGAGCCTGGGGCCGTAGGGAGTAGCCCCACACTCACAGGGAAAGGCAAAGACTCCTCCATACATCTCCTCTATCCCCTTTGCTCCAGAGGAGAGCTCTAGTGAGCCTAGGTCTTTCAGGAAATTCTTGGCTTGGACAGGATCTCACCCTGTTTGTGAACCTGCATACCCAACCAGGGGCCACAGAGCACCTGTTTCAGTAAAGTGGGCCCTGAAAGGGTGCAGCCTAGGAAGAGCTTGAAAATCCATTCAATTGCTGTTTTTTGTACCTCTGACACAGCGAGCTTGGCTCCACCCTTTGGCAGTGAGGAGAAAAGAGGCATGACACCCTCCCCAAGGGGACATGGGCCTACTTCGAGAGGAAGCTGCAACTCGAGAAAATCCAGGAGGTTCCCCTCCAGGCAAGATGAGGCCATTTCCGCTGAGGCGTCTCTCGAGGCTAATCACAACTAACCTCTGGAACTTCGAAAGGGTCCTTCACACCCTTGCTGCAAGTCAAGAAGTTCTCCGACATACCCATCTCCACTCGAGAGGAAGGACGAGGGTCCCACCCACATCCAGTGGAGCCCCGTTTCCGCCTCGTAGCTCGAGAAGAGGGATCCTTTCCCTTCATCGTCGGGAAAGAATTCCCGGGCTTCCCGTCGCATCTCAAGAGGAGGCACTCTCCACAGGAAAGGCGAGAGGAACTCCAGGGGACTTGCCAGCATTCCAAGAGTCCCCCAGATGTCTCCGTCCATTCCAGAAGAACCTGCTTTCCCTTCACTGCCTCGACGTTCATGCCGAGGATAGACTCACACCACCGTGACATGTGGGACAGCCCTGTTCGAAAGCCTCGTGGGAAAGCCTCGATGCAAAGCGACTGATCCCTTGAACCACATGGCGGCAAGCGTGACACTGCTGCTACAGCTTGTGAGGAAATCGCAGGTGCATGCCCCCACACGAGATGAGGACTGACTCCCTGGTGAGACTCCAGAAGTATGGAAAGATTCATGTCAGCACTGGAGAGGCATCCTCAGGGTCTGGCCCCGACTCCACACAAGGTCTTAGGCACCGGCATCGATGGGAGAGGAATCCCTATAGGCCCCATGGTAACTCGCATGGGGACTGGCCTTTCCTGAGGCCACCAGAGCGAGTCCCTGAGGTCCCCGTCGTAACTCGAGAGCACCTACCACAACTCGGTAAAATCCAGGAGGTTCTCCCCTCCAGGCGAGATGAGGCCCATTTCCGCTGAGGTGTCTCGAGGCTAATCACACCTAACCTGTGGAACTTCCAAAGGGTCCTTCACACCCTTGCTGCAACTCAAGAAGTTCCCCGACAAACCCGTCTTCACTCGAGAGGAAGCACGGGGGTCCCGCCCACATCCAGAGGAGCCCCATTTCCGCCTCGTAGTCGAAATGAGGGATCCTTTCCCTGCTTCATCGGGAAAGGATTCCCGCCGTTCCCGCCGCATCTCAAGAGGAGGCGCTCTCAACAGGAAAGGCGAGAGGAACTCAGGGTCGTGCCAACATTCCAAGAGTCCCCCAGATGTCTCAGTCCATTACAGGGAAACCTGTTTTCCCTGCACTGCCTCGACATTCACGCGGAGGATTGACTCACACTACGGTGGCACATGGGACACCCCTGTTGGAAAGCCTCGTGGGAAAGCCTCGAGGGAAAGCCACAGATCCTTTGATCCATGCGAATGGAAGCGTTACACTGCTGCTACCTCTCGGAAGGAAAGCGCACGTGCATGACCCCACTCGAGCCGAGGACTGACTCCCCAGGGCAGACTCCAGAAGTACCCCTAGATGCATGTCAGCCCTGGAGAGGAATCCTCAGGTTCTGAACACAACTCCACAAAAGGTCTTAGGCCCTGGCATCGACGGGAGAGGAATCCTGAGAGGACCCCTAGCAACTCGCATGGCGACTGGCCTTTCTTGAGGCAACCAGAGCGGGTCCCTGAGGTCCCTGTCGTAACTCGATAGCACCTGCCACAACTCGAGAAAATCCAGGAGGTTCTCCCCTTCAGGCGAGATGAGGCCCATTTCCGCTGAGGCGTCTTGAGGCTAAACACACCTAACCTCTGGAACTTCCAAAGGGTCCTTCCCACACTTGCTGCCAACTCAAGAAGTTCCCCGACATACCCGTCTCCACTCGAGAGGAAGCACGAGAGTCCCGCCCACATCCAGAGGAGCCTGGCTTCCACCTCGTAGCTCTAGATGACGGATTCTTTTCCAGCTTCGTCTGGAAGAATTCCAGGCTTTCCCGTCGCAACTCAAGAGGAGGCGCTCTCAACAGGAAAAGCGAGAGAAACCCCAGTAGTCGTGCCACAATTCCAAGGGACCCCCAGATGTCAGTCCATTCCAGAGGAACTTGCTTTCCCTGCACTGCTCTACTTTCACGCCGAGGATCCACTCACTACACCATGGAACGTGGGTCAGCCCTGTGGGAAAGCCTCGTGGGAAAGCCTCGAGGGAAAGACACAGATCCCTTGATCCACGCGACGGGAAGTGTGACACTGCTGCTACAGTTCCTGAGGAGAGCTCACGTGCATGCCCCCACATGAGATGAGCACAGACTCCCCAGGGGAAACTCCAGAAGTAAGCCAAGATCCATGTCAGCACTGAAGAGGAATCCTCAGGTTCCAGCCCCGATTCCACAAAAGGTCTTAGGCCCCGACATCGACTGGAGAGGAATCCGAAAGGCGCCCTTGCAACTCCCATGGGCACTGTCTTTCCTGAGGCCACCAGAGCGGGTCCCTGAGGTCCCTGTCGTAACTCGAGAGACCCTGCCCAACTCTAGAAAATCCAGGAGGTTCTCCCCTCCAGGCGAGATAAGGGCCCATTTCCTCTGAGGCGTCTGGAGGCTCATCACACCTAAATTCTGGAAATTCAAAGGGTCCTTGCTGCAACTCAGAAGTTCCCCGACATACCCGTCTCCACTCGAGAGGAAGCACGAGGGTCCCGCCCACATCCAGAGGAGACGCCGTTTTGGTATCGAAGCTCGAGATGAGGGATCCTTTCCCTGCTTGGTCAGGAAATAATACACGCCATTTCCACTCGCATTTCAAGGGGAAGCGCTCTTCCACAGGAAAGGCGAGAGGAACTCCAGGGGTCGAGCCACCATTCACAGAGTCACCCAGATGTCTCAGTCCATTCCAGAGGAAACTGTTTTTCCTGCACTGCCTCGAATTTCACGGCGAGGATCGACTCAAACCACGGTGGCACGTGGGATAGCCCTGTGGGAAAGCCTCGTGGAAATCCTCTTGGGAAAGCCTCGAGGGAAAGCCACAGATCCATTGATCCACGCGAAGGGAAGCATGACACTGCTGCTACATCTCGGGAGGAAAGCGCACGTGCATGCCCCCACTCGAGACAAGGACTGACTCCCCTGGGGAGACTCCAGAAGTATCCCAAGATCCATGTCAGCACTGGAGAGGAATCCTCAGGTTCTGGCACCATCTCCACACAAGGTCTTAGGCCCCGGCATCGACGGAGAGGAATCCCGAGAGGCCCCCCCAAGCAATTCGCATGGGGACTGGTCTTTCCTGAGGCCACCAGAGCAGGTCCCTGATGTCCTGGTCGTAAGTTGTGAGCACCTGCCTCAACTGGAGAAAATCCAGGTGGTTCTTCCCTCCAGGCGAGATGAGGCCCATTTCTGCTGAGCCATATCCAGGCTAATCACACCTAACCTGTGGAACTTCCAAAGGGTCCTTCACATCCTTGCTGCAACTCAAGAAGCTCCCGACATACCCGTCTCCAGTGGAGAGGAAGCACGAGAGTCCCGCTCACATCTAGAGGAGCCCCGTTTCCGCCTCCTAGATCGAGAGGAGGGATCCTTTCCTGCGTGGTCGGGAAAGAATTCCGGCGTTCCCGTCGCATCTCAAGAGGAGGCGCTCTCCACAGGAAAGGCGAGAGGAAATCCAGGTTCGTGCCACCATTCCCAGAGTCAGCCAGATGTCTCTGTCCATTCCAGGGAAACCTGTTTTCCCTTCAATGCCTCGACTTTCAAGCCGAGGATCGACTCACACCACGGTGGCACGTGGACAGCACTGTGGGAAAGGCCCGTGGGAAAGCCTCGTGGGAAAGGCTCGTGGGAAAGCCTCTAGGGAAAGGCCACTAGATCCCTTGATTCACGCGAAGGGAAGCGTGATCACTGCTGCTAAGCTCGGGAGGAAAGCGCACGTGCATGCCCCCACTCGAGACGAGTACTGACTCCCCTGGGGAGACTCCAGAACTACCCAAGATCCATGTCAGCACTGGAGAGGAATCCTCAGGTTCCGGCACCGACTCCACACAAGATCTTAGGCTCCGGCTTCCGGGGAGAGGAATCCCGAGAGGCCCCCTGAGCAAACTTGCATGGGGACTGGCCTTCCTGAGGCCACCAGAGCGGATCACTGGAGGTCCCCCGTCGTAAGTCGAGAGCACCTGCCGAAACTCGATAAAATCCAGGATATTCTCCCCTCCAGGTGAGATGAGGCCCATTTCCGCTGAGGCGTCTCGAAGCTAATCACACCTAACCTCTGGGAACTTCCAAAGGGTCCTTCACAACCTTGCTGCAACTCAAGAAGTTCCCCGACATACCCGTCTCCACTCGGAGAGGAAGCACGAGAGACCCGCCCACATCCAGAGGAGCCCCTTTCTCCCTCATAGCTCGAGACGAGGTATCCTTTCACCTGTGTGTCGGGAAAGAATTCCTGGCGGTTCCCGTCGATCTCCAGAGGAGGCGCTCTCCACAGGAAAGGCGAGAGGAACTCCAGGGTCGTGCCACCATTCCCAGAGTCCCCCAGATATCTCAGTCCATTCCAGGGAAACCTGTTTTCCCTGCACTGCCTCGACTTTCAAGCCGAGGATCGACTCACACCACGGTGGCACGTGGGACAGCCCTGGAGTCGGGAAAGCCTCGTGGGAAAGCCTCGAGGGAAAGACACAGATCCCTTGATCCACGCTAAGGGAAGCGCGACACTGCTGCTACAGCTCGGGGAGGAAAGCGCACGTGCAGGACCCCACTCGAGACGAGGAACTGACTACCCTGGTGAGACTCTAAAAGTACCCTTATATCCATGTCGGCACTGGAGAGTAATCCTCAGGTTCCTTCACTGACTCCACACAAGGTCTTAGGCCCCAGCATCGACGGGAGAGGAAACCCGAGAGGACCCCCGAACTACTCGCATGGGCGACTGGCCTTTCCTGAGGCCACCAGAGCGGGTCCCTGAGGTCGCCAGTCGTAAGTCGAGAGCACCTGCCTCAACTCGAGAAAATCCAGGAGGTTCTCCCCTCCAGGCGAGATGAGGCCCATTTCCGCTGAGGCGTCTCGAGGCTAATCACACCTAACCTCTTGAACTTCCAAAGGGTCCATTCACACCCTTGCTGCAACTCAAGAAGTTCCCCGATATACCCGTCTCAACTCGAGAGGAAGGACGAGAGTCCCACCCACATCCAGAGGAGCCCCGTTTCGGCCTCCTAGCTCGAGAGGAGGGATCCTTTCCCTGGCGTGCTCGGGAAAGAATTCCCGACGTTCAGGTCGCATCTCAAGGGGAGGCGCTCTCCACAGGAAAGGCGAGAGGAACTCCAGGATCGTGCCACCGTTCCCTGAGTACCCCAGATGTCTCAGTCCATTCCAGGGAAACCTGTTTTCCCTGCACTGCTTCGACTTTCAAGGCCGAGGATCAACTCACACCACGGTGGCACGCTAGGGACAGCCCTGTGGGGGAAGCCTCGTGGGAAAGCCTTGTGGGAAAGCCTCGAGGGAAAGCTCCAGATCCCTTGATCCACGCGAAGGGGAAGCTTGACACTGCTACTACAGCTCGGGAGCAAAGCGCACATGCATCGACCCACTCGAGACGAGGACTGACTCCACTGGGGAGACTCCAGAAGTACCCCAAGATCCATGTCAGCACTGGAGAGGAATCCTCAGGTTCTGGCACCGACTCCAACACAATGTCTTAGGCCCCGGCATCTACGGGAGAGGAATCCGAGAGGCCCCCGAGCAACTCGCATGGGGACTGGCCTTTCCTGAGGCCACCAGAGCGGGTCCCTGAGGTCCCCATCGTAAGATCGAGAGCACCTGCCGCAACTCGAGAAAATCCAGGAGGTTCTCCCCTCCAGGCGAGATGAGGCCCCATTTTCGCTGAGGCAAATAGGCGTCGAGGCTAATCACACCTAAACTCTGAACTTCCAAAGGGTCCTTCACACCCTTGCTGCAACTCAAGGAAGTTCCCGACATACCCGTCTCCACTCAAGAGGAACACGAGAGTCCCGCCCACTTCCAGGAGTGGCCCCGTTTCCGCCTGCCTAGCTCGAGAGGAGGGATCCTTTCCCTGTGTGGTCGGGAAATAAATTCCTTAGCGTTCCCGTCGCATCTCAAGAGGAGGCGCTCTTCAGAGGAAGGCGAGAGGAACTCCAGGATCAGGCCCCATTCCCAGAGTCCCCAGAATTCTCAGTTTATTCCAGGAAACCTGTTTTCCCTGCACTGCTTCGACTTTCAAGCCGAGGATCAACTCACACCACGGTGGCACGTGGGACAGCCCTTGGGGAAGCCTCGTGGGAAAGCCTTGTGGGAAAGCCTTGAGGGAAAGCCAGAGATCCCTTGATCCACGCGAAGGGAAGCTTGACACTGCTACTACAGCTCGGGAGGAAAGCGCACGTGCATCGCCCCACTCGAACGAGGACTGACTCCACTGGGGAGACTCCAGAAGTACCCCAAGATCCTTGTCAGCACTGGAGAGGAATCCTCAGTTCCTGCACTGACTTCACACAAGGTTTTAGGCCCCAGCATCGACGGTGAGAAACCCGAGAGGCCCCCAGAGGCCCCCGAGCAACTCGCAAGGAACTGCCTTCCTGAGGCCACCAGAGCGGGTCCCTGAGGTCCCCGTCGTAAGTCGAGAGCACCTGCCACAAATCGAGAAAATCCAGGAGTTCTCCCCTCCAGGCGAGATGAGGCCCATTTCCTCTGAGGCGTCTCGAGGCTAATCACATCTAACATGTGGAACTTCCAAAGGGTCCTTCACCACCCTTGCTGCAACTCAAGAAGTCCCCGACATACCCGTCTCCACTCGACAGCAAGCACGAGAGTCCCGCCCACATCCAGAGGAGCCCGTTTCCGCCTCCTAGCTCGAGAGGAAGGATCCTTTCCCTGCGAGGTCGGGAAAGAATTCCCAGTTTCCCGTCTATCTCAAGAGGAGGCGCTCTCCACAGGAAAGGCGAGAGAACTCCTGGGCGTGCCACCATTCCCAGAGTCCCCAGATGTCTCAGTCCATTCCAGGAAACCTGTTTTCCCTGCACTGCCTCGACTTTCAAGCCGAGGATCGACTCACACCTCGGTTACGTGGGACAGCCCTGTGGGAAAGCCTCGTTGGAAAGCCTCGAGGGAAAGCCCCTGATCCATTGATCCATTCGAAGGAAGCGTGAAGGCTGCTTCAGCTCGTGAGGAAAGCGCACGTGCATGGCCCCACTCGAGACAAGGACTGACACCCCTGGGGGGACTCCAGAAGTACCCCAAGATCCATGTCAGCACTGGAGAGGTATCCTCAGGTTCCGGCACCGAATCCACACAAGGTCTTAGGCCCGGCATCGACGGGAGAACAATCCCGAGAGGCCCCAGTGCAACTCGCATGGGGACTGGCCTTTCCTGTGGCCACCACAGCGGGTCCCTGAGGTCCCCGTCGTAAGTCGAGAGCACCTGCCGCAACTCGGAAAATCCAGGAGGTTTTCCTCTCCAGGCGAGATGAGGCCCATTTCCGCTGAGGTATCTCGAGGCTAATCACACCTGACCTCTGGAACTTCCAAAGGGTCCTTCACATCCTAGCTGCAACTCAAGAAGTTCCCCGACATACCGTCTCCACTCAAGAGTAACACGAGAGTCCCGCCCAATTCCAGAGTGGCCCGTTTCGGACTGCTAGCTCGAGAGGAGGGATCCTTTCCCTGCGTGGTCGAGAAAGAATTCCCGGCATTCCCGTCGCATCCCAAGAGGAGGCGCTCTCCACAGGAAAGACGAGAGGAACTCCAGGATCAGGCCCCCATTCCCAGAGTCCCCCCTGATTTCTCAGTCCATTCCAGGGAAACCTTTTTTCCCTGCACTGCCTCGACTCTTAAGCCAAGGATCGACTCACACCACGGTGGCACGTGGGGGGAGCCCTGTGGGAAGCCTCATGGGAAAGCCTCGTGGGAAGCCTCGAGGGAAAGCCTCGAGGGAAAGCCACAGATCCCTTGATCACGCGAAGGGGAAACGCGACACTGCTGCTACAGCTCGAAGGGAAAGCGCACGTGCATGCCCCACTCGAGACGAGGACTGACTCCCCTGGGGAGACTCCAGAAAACCCCAAGATCCATGTCA
>NW_017194547.1:0-20712 GCF_001704415.2 Capra hircus
TAGAGATTCCCTCGAGTGGAGACGGGTATGGTCGGGGAATGCTTCTTGAGTGCCAGCAAGGGTGTGAAGGACCCTTTGGAAGTTCCAAGAGTTTAGGTGTGATGTGAAGGACCCTCGCCTCGAGACGCCTCAGCGGAAATGGGCCTCATCTCCCGTGGAGCGGAGAACCTCCTGGATTTTCTCGAGTTGCGGCAGGTGCTCTCAACTTACGACGGGGACCTCAGGGACCCGGCTCTGTTGGCCTCAGGAAAGGCCAGTCCCCATGCGAGTTGCTCGGGGGCCTCTCGGGATTCCTCTCCCGTCGATGCCGGGGCCTAAGACCTTGTGTGGAATCGCTGCCGAAACCTGAGGATTCCTCTCCAGTGCTGACATGGATTTGGGGTACTTTTGGAGTCTCCAGAGGGGAGTCAGTCCTCGTCTCGAATTGGGGCATTCACGTGCGATTTCCTCTCCGAGCTGTAGCAGCAGTGTCACGCTTCTCTTCCGCGTGGATCAAGGGATCTGTGGCTTTCCCTCGAGGCTTTGCCCACGAGGCTTTCCCACAGGGCTGTCCCACAAGCCACCGTGGTGTGAGTCGATCCTCGGCTTTAAAGTCGTGGCAGTGCAGGGAACACAGGTTTCCCTGGAATGGACTGAGACATCTGGGGGACTCTGGGAATGGTGGCACGACCCTGGATTACCTCTCGCCCTTTCCTGTGGAGAGCCCCTCCTCTTGAGATGCGACGGGAACGCCGGGAATTCTTTCCCGACCACGCAGGGAAAGGATCCCAGCTCACGAGCTAGGAGGCGGAAACGGGGCTCCTCTGGATGATGGGCAGGGACTCTCCTCATTCCTCTCGAGTGGAAGACGGGTATGTCGGGGAACTTCTTGAGTTGCAGCAAGGGTGTGAAGGATCCTTTGGAAGTTCCAGAGGTTAGATGTGATTAGCCTCGAGACGCCTCATCTGGAAATGGGCATCATCTCGCCTAGGAGGGGAGAACCTCCTGGATTTTCTCGAGTTGCGGCAGGTGCTCTCGACTTACGACGGGGCCTCAAAGGGACCCGCTCTGGTGGCCTCAGGAAAGGTCAGTCCCCATGCGAGTTGCTCGGGGGCCTCTCGGTATTGCCTCTCCATCGATGCCAGGGCCTAAGACCTTGTGTGGAGTCGGTGCTGGAACCTGAGGATTCCTCTCCAGTGCTGACATGGATCTTGGGGTACTTCTGGAGTCTCCCCTGGGAGTCAGTCCTCGTCTCGATGTGGGGGCATGCCCGTGCGCTTTACCTTCCAAGCTCTATCAGCAGTGTCACGCTTCCCTTCACGTGGATCAAGGGATCTGTGGCTTTACCTCGAGGCTTTCCCACGAGGCTTTCCCTCGAGCTTTCCCACAGGGCTGTCCCACGTGCCACCGTGGTGTGAGCTCTATCCTCGGACTTGAAAGTCGAGGCAGTGCAGGGTAAACAGGTTTCCCTGGAATGGACTGAGACATCTGGGGCATTCTAGGGAATGGTGGCACGACCTGGAGTTCCTCTCACCTTTACTGTTTAGAGCGCCTCCTCTTGAGATGCGACGGGAACGCCGGGAATTCTTTCCGGACACGCAGGGAAAGGATCCTTCCTCTCGAGCTAGGAGGCGGAAACACGGGCTCATCTGAATGTGGGCTGGACTCTCGTGCTTCCTCTCGAGTGGAGACGGGTATGTCGGGGAACTTCTTGAGTTGAAGCAAAGGGTGTGAAGGACCCTTTCGAAGTTCCAGAGTTTAGGTGTGATTAGACTCGAGACATCTCAGCGGAAAAGGGCCTCATCTCGCCTGGAGGGGAGAACCTCCTGGATTTTCTCGAGTTGCGGCAGGTGCTCTCGACTTAGGACGGGGACCTCAGGGACCCGCTCTGGTGGCCTCAGGAAAGGCCAGTACCCATGCGAGTTGCTCAGAGGCCTTTCGGATTCCTCTCCCATTGATGCCGGGGCCTAAGACCTTGTGTCGTGTCGGTGCCGGAACCTGAGGATTCCTCTCCAGTGCTGACATGGATCTTGGGGTACTTCTGGAGTCTCCCCAGGGGAGTCAGTCCTCGTCTCGAGTGGGGGCTATGCACGTGTGCTTTCCTCCAGAGCTGTAGCAGCAGTGTCACGCTTCCCTTCGTGTGGATCAAGGGATCAGTGGCTTTCCCTCGAGGCGTTTCCCACGAGGCTTTCCACGAGGCTTTCCCACAGTGGCTTTCCCTCGTGCCAACCGTGGATGTGAGTCGATCCTCGGCTTGAAAGTCGGAGGCAGTGCCAGGAAAACAGGTTTCCCTGGAATGGACTGAGACATCTGGGGGACTCTGGGAATGGTGGCATGACCCTGGAGTTCCTCTCGCCTTTCCTGTGGAGAGCGCCTCCTCTTGAGATGCGACGGGAACGCCGGGAATTCTTTCCCGACCCATGCACGGAAAGGATCCCTCCTCTCGAGCTATGAGGCAGAAAAGGGGCTCCACTGGATATGGGCGGGATTCTTGTGCTTCCTCTCAAGTGGAGACGGGTATGTCGGGGAACTTCTTGAGTTGCAAGCAAGGGTGTGAAGGACTCTTTGGAAGTTCGAAAGTTTAGGTGTGATTAGCCTCGTGACGCCTTAGCGGAAATGGGCCTCAGCTCACCTGGAAGGGGAGAACCTCCTGGATATTCTCGAGTTGCGGCAGGTGCTCTCGACTTACGACCTGGACCTCAAGGACCCGCTTTGGTGGCCTGAGGAAAGGGCAGTCCCCATGCGAGTTGCTCGGGGCCTTCTCGGGATTCCTCTCCTGTCGATGTCGGGGCCTAAGACCTTGTGTGCAGTCGGTACCGGAACCTGAGGATTCCTTTCCAGTGCTGACATGGATCTTGGGCTACCTCTGGAGTCTCCCCAGGGGATTCAGGCCTCGTCTCGAGTGGGGGCATGAGCGTGCCCTTTCCTCCCATGCTGTAGCAGCAGTGTCACGCTTCTGCTTGCGTGGACCAAGGGATCTGTGACTTTCCCTCGAGTCTTTCCCACGAGGCTCTCCACAGGGCTGTCCCACGTGTCTCGGTGGTGTGAATCGATCCTCAGCGTGAAAGCCGAGGCAGTGCAGGGAAAACAGGTTCCTATGGAATGGACTGAGACATCTGGGGGAGTCTTGGAATGGTGGCACGACCCTGCAGTTCCTCTCCCCATTTCCTTTGGAGAGCGCCTCCTCTTGAGATAACGATGGGAATGCCGGAAATTCTTTCCCGACCAAGTAGGGAAAGGATCCCTCATCTCGAGCTACGAGCCGGAAACGGAGCTCCTCTGGATGTGGCCGGGACCCTCGTGCTTCCTCTTGAGTGGAGACGGGTATGTCGGGGAACTTCTTGAGTTGCAGCATGACTGTGAAAGACTCTTTAGAAGTTCCAGAGTTCACGTGTGATTAGCCTGGAGACACCTCAGTGGAAACGGGCCTCATCTCGCCTGCAGGGGAGAACCTCCTGGATTTTCTCGAGTTGTGGCAGGTGCTCTCGAGTTACGACGAAGACCTCAGGGACCCGCTCTGGTGACCTCAGGAAAGGCCAGTCCCCATGCGAGGTACTAGGGGGCCTCTCAGGATTCCTCTCCCGTCGATGCCGGGGCCTAAGACCTTGTGTGGAGTCGGGACCGGAACCTGAGGATTCCTCTCCAGTGCTGACATGGATCTTGGCGTACTTCTGGAGTCTCCCAAGCTTGGCGTCAGTCCTCGGCTCGAGTGGGGACATGCACGTGCGCTTTCCTCCCGAGCGGTAGCAGCAGTGTCACGCTTCCCTTCGCGTGGATCAAGGGATCAGGGGCTTTCCCTCGAGGCTTTCCCATGAGGCTTTCCCACGAGGCTTTCTCACAGGGCTGTCCCACGTGCCACCGTGGTGTGAGTCGATCCTCGGCTTGAAAGTCAAGGCAATGCAGGGAAAACACGTTTCCCTGGAATGGACTGAGAAATCTGGGGGACTCTGGGAATGTGGCACGACCCTGGAGTTCCTCTCGCCTATCCTGTGGAGAGCGCCTCCACTTGAGATGCGACGGGAACGCCGGGAATTCTTTCCCGACCACGCAGGAGAAAGGATCCCTCCTCTCGAGCTAGGAGGCGGAAACAGGGCTCCTCTGGATGTGGGCGGGACTCTCGTGCTTCCTCTCGAGTGGAGTTCGGTATGTCGGAGAGCTTCTTGAGTTGCAGCAAGGGTGTGAAGGACCCTTTGGAAGTTCCAGAGTTTAGTTGTGATTAGCCTCGAGACGCCTCAGCGGAAATGGGCCTCATCTCGCCTGGAGGGGAGAACCTCCTGGATTTTCTCGAGTTGCGGCAGGTGCTCTCGACTTACGACGGGAACCTCAGGGACCCGCTGTGGTGGCGTCAGGAAAGGCCAGTCCCCATGCGAGTTGCTCGAGGCCCTCTCGGGATTCCTCTCCCGTCGATGCAGGGGCCTAAGATCTTGTGTGGAGTCGGTGCCGGAACCTGAGGATTCCTCTCCAGTGCTGACATGGATCTTGGGGTACTTCTGGAGTCTCCCCAGGGGAGTCAGTCCTCGTCTCGAGTGGGGGCATGCACGTGCACTTTCCTACCGAGCTGTAGCAGCAGTGTCGCGCTTCCCTTCGTGTGGATCAAGGGATCTGTGGCTTTCCATCAAGGCTTTCCCACGAGGCTTTCCCACAGTGCTGTCCCACGTGCCACCGTGGTGTGAGTCCAACCCCGGCTAGAAAGTCGAGACAGTGCAGGGAAAACAGGTTTCCCTGGAATGGACTGAGACATCTGGGGGACTCTGGGAATGGTGGCACAACCCTGGAGTTCCTCTCAACATTCCTGTGGAGAGCGCCTCCTCTTGAGATGCGAGCGGAACGCCGGGAATTTTTTTCCGACCACGCAGGGAAAGGATCCCACCTCTCGAGCTAGGAGGCGGAAACGGGTCTCCGCTGGATGTGGGCGGGACTCTCGTGCTTCCTCTCGAGTGGAGACCGGTTTTTCGAGGAACTTCTTGAGTTGCAGTAAGGGTGTGAAGGACCCTTTGGAATGTTCCAGAGTTTAGGTGTGATTAGCCTCAGGACGCCTCAGCGGAAATGGGCCTCATCTCGCCTGGAGGGCAGAACCTCCTGGATTTTCTCGAGTTGCGGCAGGTGCTCTCGACTTACGACGGGAACCTCAGGGACCCGCTGTGGTGGCGTCAGGAAAGGCCAGTCCCCATGCGAGTTGCTCGAGGCCCTCTCGGGATTCCTCTCCCGTCGATGCAGGGGCCTAAGATCTTGTGTGGAGTCGGTGCCGGAACCTGAGGATTCCTCTCCAGTGCTGACATGGATCTTGGGGTACTTCTGGAGTCTCCCCAGGGGAGTCAGTCCTCGTCTCGAGTGGGGGCATGCACGTGCACTTTCCCCTCGAGCTGTAGCAGCAGTGTCAGCGCTTCCCTTCGTGTGGATCAAGGGATCTGTGGCTTTCCCATCAAGGCTTTCCCACGAGGCTTTCCCACAGTGCTGTCCCACGTGCCACCGTGGTGTGAGTCCAACCTCGGCTTAGAAAGTCGAGACAGTGCAGGGAAAACAGGTTTCCCTGGAATGGACTGAGAAATCTGGGGGACTCTGGGAATGTGGCACGACCCTGGAGTTCCTCTCGCCTATCCTGTGGAGAGCGCCTCCACTTGAGATGCGACGGGAACGCCGGGAATTCTTTCCCGACCATGCAGGGAAAGGATCCCTCCTCTCGAGCTAGGAGGCGGAAACGGGGCTCCTCTGGATGTGGGCGGGACTCTCGTGCTTCCTCTCGAGTGGAGTTGGGTATGTCGGAGAGCTTCTTGAATTGCAGCAAGGGTGTGAAGGACCCTTTGGAAGTTCCAGAGTTTAGGTGTGATTAGCCTCGAGACGCCTCAGCGGAAATGGGCCTCATCTCGCCTGGAGGGGAGAACCTCCTGGATTTTCTCGAGTTGCGGCAGGTGCTCTCGACTTACGACGGGAACCTCAGGGACCCGCTGTGGTGGCGTCAGGAAAGGCCAGTCCCCATGCGAGTTGCTCCAGGCCCTCTCGGGATTCCTCTCCCGTCGATGCAGGGGCCTAAGATCTTGTGTGGAGTCGGTGCCGGAACCTGAGGATTCCTTTCCAGTGCTGACATGGATCTTGGGGTACTTCTGGAGTCTCCCCAGGGGAGTCAGTCCTCGTCTCGAGTGGGGGCATGCACGTGCACTTTCCTACCGAGCTGTAGCAGTAGTGTCGCGCTTCCCTTCGCGTGGATCAAGGGAAATGTGGCTTTCCATCGAGGCTTTCCCACGAGGCTTTCCCACAGCGCTGTCCCACGTGCCACCGTGGTGTGAGTCCAACCTCGGCTAGAAAGTCGAGACAGTGCAGGGAAAACTAGTTTCCCTGGAATGGACTGAGACATCTGGGGGACTCTGGGAATGGTGTCACAACCCTGGAGTTCCTCTCGCCATTCCTGTGGAGAGCACCTACTCTTGAGATGCGAAGGGAACGCCGGGAATTCTTTCCCGACCACGCAGGGAAAGGATCCCTACTCTCGAGCTAGGAGGCGGAAACGGGTCTCTGCTGGATGTGGGCGGGAATCTCGTGCTTCCTCTCGAGCGGAGACCGGTTTGTCGAGGAACTTCTTGAGTTGCAGTAAAGGAGTGAATGACCCTTTGGAAGTTCCAGATGTTAGATGTGATTAGCCTCCAGACGCCTCAGTGGAAATGGGCCTCATCTCGCCTGGAGGGGAGAACCTTCTGGATTTTCTCGAGTTGCGGCAGGTGCTCTCGACTTACGACTGGGACCTCAGGGACCCGCTGTTGTGGCGTCAGGAAAGGCCAGTCCCCATGCGAGATGCTCGGGGGCCTCTCGGGATTCCTCTCCCGTCGAAGCCGGGGCCTAAGACCTTGTGTGGAATCGGTGCCGGAACCTGAGGATTCCTCTCCAGTGCTGACATGGATCTTGGGGTACTTCTGGAGTCTCCCCAGGGGAGTCAGTCCTCGTCTCGAGTGTGGGCATGCAGGTGCGCTTTCCTCCCGAGCTGTAACAGCAGTGTCGCGCTTCCCTTGGCATGGATCAAGGGATCTGGGGCTTTCCCTCGAGGCTTTCCCACGAGGTTTTCCCACGAGGCTTTCCCACAGGGCTGTCCCACGTGCCACCTTGGTGTGCGTCGATCCTCGACTTGAAAGTCGAGGCAGTGCAGGGAAAACAGTTTCCCTGGAATGGACTGAGACTTCTGCAGGACTCTGGAAGATTGACATGACACTGGAGTTCGTCTCGACTTTCCTGTGGAGAGCGCCTCCTCTTGAGATGCGAGCGGAACGCCGGGAATTTTTTTCCGACCACGCAGGGAAAGGATCCCACCTCTCGAGCTAGGAGGCGGAAACGGGTCTCCGCTGGATGTGGGCGGGACTCTCGTGCTTCCTCTCGAGTGGAGACCGGTTTTTCGAGGAACTTCTTGAGTTGCAGTAAGGGTGTGAAGGACCCTTTGGAAGTTCCAGAGTTTAGGTGTGATTAGCCTCAGGACGCCTCAGCGTAAATGGGCCTCATCTCGCCTGGAGGGCAGAACCTCCTGGATTTTCTCGAGTTGCGGCAGGTAGCTCTCGACTTACGACGGGAACCTCAGGGACCCGCTGTGGTGGCGTCAGGAAAGGCCAGTCCCCATGCGAGTTGCTCGAGGCCCTCTCGGCATTCCTCTCCCTTCGATGCAGGGGCCTAAGATCTTGTGTGGAGTCGGTGCCGGAACCTGAGGATTCCTCTCCAGTGCTGACATGGATCTTGGGGTACTTCTGGAGTCTCCCCAGGGGAGTCAGTCCTCAGTCTCGAGTGGGGGCATGCACGTGCACTTTCCTACCGAGCTGTAGCAGCAGTGTCGCGCTACCCTTCGCGTGGATCAAGGGATCTGTGGCTTTCCATCAAGGCTTTCCCACGAGGCTTTCCCACAGTGCTGTCCCACGTGCCACCGTTGGTGTGAGTCCAACCCCGGCTAGAAAGTCGAGACAGTGCAGGGAAAACAGGTTTCCCTGGAATGGACTGAGACATCTGGGGGACTCTGGGAATGGTGGCACAACCCTGGAGTTCCTCTCAACATTCCTGTGGAGAGCGCCTCCTCTTGAGATGCGAAGGGAACGCCGGGAATTCTTTCCCGACCACGCAGGGAAAGGATCCCTACTCTCGAGCTAGGTGGCGGAAACGGGTCTCTGCTGGATGTGGGCGGGAATCTCGTGCTTCCTCTCGAGTCGAGACCGGATTTGTCGAGGAACTTCTTGAGTTGCAGTAAATGGAGTGAAAGACCCTTTGGAAGTTCCAGATGTTAGATGCGATTAGCCTCCAGACGCCTCAGCGGAAATGGGCCTCATCTCGCCTGGAGGGGAGAACCTCCTGGATTTTCTCGAGTTGCGGCAGGTGCTCTCGACTTACGACTGGGACCTCAGGGACCCGCTCTGGTGGCATCAGGAAAGGCCAGTCCCCATGCGAGATGCTCGGGGGCCTCTCGGGATTCCTCTCCCGTCGAAGCCGGGGCCTAAGACCTTGTGTGGAATCGGTGCCGGAACCTGAGGATTCCTCTCCAGTGCTGACATGGATCTTGGGGTACTTCTGGAGTCTCCCCAGGGGAGTCAGTCCTCGTCTCGAGTGGGGGCATGCAAGTGCGCTTTCCTCCCGAGCTGTAGCAGCAGTGTCACGCTTCCCTTCGCGTGGATCAAGGGATCAGGGGCTTTCCCTCGAGGCTTTCCCATGAGGCTTTCCCACGAGGCTTTCCCACAGGGCTGTCCCACGTGCCACCGTGGTGTGAGTCGATCCTCGGCTTGAAAGTCGAGGCAGTGTAGGGAAAACAGGTTTCCCTGGAATGGACTGAGACATCTGGGGGACTCTGGGAATGTGGCACGACCCTGGAGTTCCTCTCGCCTTTCCTGTGGAGAGCGCCTCCAATTGAGATGCGACGGGAACGCCGGGAATTCTTTCCCGACCACGCAGGGAAAGGATGCCTCCTCTCGAGCTAGGAGGCGGAAACGGGGCTCCTCTGGTTGTGGGCGGGACTCTCGTACTTCCTCTCGAGTGGAGTCGGGTATGTCGGGGAACTTCTTGAGTTGCAGCAAGGGTGTGAAGGACCCTTTGGAAGTTCCAGAGTTTAGGTGTGATTAGCCTCAAGACGCCTCAGTGGAAATGGGCCTCATCTCGAATGGAGGGGAGAACCTCCTGGATTTTCTCGAGTTGCGGCAGGTGCTCTCGACTTACGACGGGGACATCAGGGACCCGCTCTGGTGGCCTCAGGAAAGGTCCAGTCCCCTTGCGAGTTGCTCGGGGACCTCTCGGGTTTCCTGCTCCCGTCGATGCTGGGGCCTAAAACCTTGTGTGGAGTCAGTGCCGGAACCTGAGGATTCCTCTGCCAGTGCTGACATGGATCTTGGGGTACTTCTGGAGTCTCCCCAGGGGAGTCAGTCCTCGTCTCGAGTGGGGACATGCACGTGCGCTTTCCTTCCGAGCTGTAGCAGCAGTGTCGCGCTTCCCTTGGCGTGGATCAAGGGATCTAGGGCTTTCCCTCGAGGCTTTCCCACGAGGTTTTCCCACGAGGCTTTCCCACAGGGCTGTCCCACGTGCCACCTTGGTGTGCGTCGATCCTCGACTTGAAAGTCGAGGCAGTGCAGGGAAAACAGTTTCCCTGGAATGGACTGAGACTTCTGCAGGACTCTGGGAATATTGACATGACACTGGAGTTCGTCTCGACTTTCCTGTGGAGAGCGCCTCCTCTTGAGATGCGAGCGGAACGCCGGGAATTTTTTCCCGACCACGCAGGGAAAGGATCCCACCTCTCGAGCTAGGAGGCGGAAACGGGTCTCCGCTGGATGTGGGCGGGACTCTCGTGCTTCCTCTCGAGTGGAGACCGGTTTTTCGAGGAACTTCTTGAGTTGCAGCAAGGGTGTGAAGGACCCTTTGGAAGTTCCAGAGGCCAGGTGTGATTAGCCTCGAGACGCCTCCGCGGAAATGGGCTTCATCTCGCCTGGAGGGGAGAACCTCCTGGATTTTCTAGAGTTGCCACAGGTGCTCTCGACTTAAGACGAGGACCTGAGGGACCTGCTCTGGTGGCCTCAGGAAAGGCCAGTCCCCATGCGAGTTGCTAGCGGGCCCTTCGGGATTCCTCTCCCGTCGATGCGGGGCCTAAGACGTTGTGTGGAGACGGTGCCGGAACCTGAGGATTCCTCTCCAGTGCTGACATGGATCTTGGGGTACTTCTGGAGTCTCCACCGGGGATTCAGTCCTCGTCTCGACTTAGGTCATGCACGTGCACTTTCCTCCCGAGCTGTAGCAGCAGTGTCATGCTTCCCTTCGCGTGGATGAAGAAATCTGTGGCTTTCATCGAGGTTTTTGCAGGAGGCTTTCCCACGAGGCTTTCCCACAGGGCTGTCCCACGTGCCACCGTGGTGTGAGTCGATCCTCGGCTTGAAAGTCGAGGCAGTGCAGGGAAAACTGGTTTCCCTGGAATGGACTGAGACATCTGGGGGACTCTGGGTATGGTGGCTCGACCCTGGAGTTCCTCTCGCCTTTCCTGTGGAGAGCGCCTCCTCTTGAGATGCGACGGAAACACCGAGAATTCTTTCCCGAACACGCAGGGAAAGGATCCCTCCTCTCGAGCTAGGAGGCGGAAACGGGGCTCCTCTGGATGTGGGCCGGACTCTCGTGCTTCCTTTCGAGTGGAGACGGGTATGTCGGGGAACTTCTTGAGTTGCAGCAAGGGTGTGAAGGACCCTTTGGAAATTCCAGATGTTCGGTGTGATTAGCCTCGAGACGCCTCACCGGAAATGGGCCTCATCTCGCCTGGAAGGGAGAACCTCCTGGATTTTCTCTAGTTGCGGCAGGTGCTCTTGACTTACGACGGGGACCTCTGGGACCCGCTCTGGTGGCCTCAGGAAAGGCCAGTCCCCATGCTAGTTGCATGGGGCCTCTCGGGATTCCTCTCCCGTCGATGCTGGGGCCTAAGACCTTGTGTAGAGTCGGTGCAGGAACCGGAGGATTCCACTCCAGTGCTGACATGGTTCCTGGGGTACTTTTGGAGTCTCCCTAAGGGAGTCAGTCCTCGTCTCGAGTTGGGGCATGCACATGCGCTTTCCTCCCGAGCTGTAGCTGTATTGTCACGCTTCCCTTCGCGTGGATGAAGGAATCTGTGGCTTTCCCCGAGTCTTTCCCACGAGGCTTTCCCACGAGGCTTTCCCAAATGGCTGTCCAACGTGCCACCGTGGTGTGAGTCATTCCTCGGCTTGAAAGTCGAGACAGTGAAAGGAAAACACGTTTCCCTGGAGTGGACTGAGACATCTGGGGGACTCTGGGAATGGTGGCACGACCGTGGAGTTCCTCTCGCCTTTCCTGTGGAGAGCGCCTCCACTTGAGTATGCGACGGAAATGCCGGGATTTCTTTCCCGACCACGCAGGGGAAGGATCCCTCCTCTCGAGCTAGGAGGCGGAAACGGGGCTCCTCTGGATGAGGGCGGGACTCTCGTGATTCCTCTCGAGTGGAGACGGGTATGTCGGGGAACTTCTTGAGTTGCAGCAAGGGTGTGAAAGACCCTTTGTAAGTTAGAGACGTTAGGTTTGATTAGCCTCGAGATGCCTCAGCGGAAATGGGCCTAATCTCGCCTGGAAGGGAGAACCTCCTGGATTTTCTCGAGGTGCGGCAGGTGCTCTCGACTTACAATGGGGACCTCAGGGACCCGCTCTGGTGGCCTCAGGAAAGGCCAGTCCCCATGCGAGTTGCTCCGGGGCCTTTCGGGATTCCTCTCCCGTCAATGACGGGGCCTAAGATCTTTGTCGAGACCGTGCCGGAACCTGAGGATTCCTCTCCAGTGCTGACATGGTCTTGGGGTACTTCTGGAGTCTCCCCAGGGGAGTCAGTCCTCGTCTCGAGTGGGGGCATGCACGTGCGCTTTCCTCCCGAGCTGTAGCAGCAGTGTCACACTTCCCTTTGCGTGGATCAAGGGATCTGTGGCTTTTCCTCGAGGCTTTCCCACGAGGCTTTCCCACGAGGCTTTCACACAGGGCTGTCCCACGTGCCACCGTGGTGTGAGTGGATCCTCGGCTTGAAAGTCGAGGCAGTGCAGGGAAAACAGGTTTCCCTTGGAATGGACTGAGAAATCTCTGGCACTCAGGGAATGGTGTCACGACCCTGGAGATCCTCTCGTGTTTCCTGTGGAGACCGCCTCCTCTTGAGATGCGACCGGAACGCCGGGAATTCTTTCCCGACCACGCAGGGAAAGGATTCCACCTCTCGATCTATCAGGCGGAAACGGGGCTTCTCTGGATGTGGGCAGGACTCTCGTGCTTCCTCTCGAGTGGAGAGGGGTACGTCGGGGAACTTCTTGAGTTGCAGCAAGGGTGTGAAGGACCCTTTGGAAGTTCCAGAGGCCAGGTGTGATTAGCCTCGAGACGCCTCCGCGGAAATGGGCTTCATCTCGCCTGGAGGGGAGAACCTCCTGGATTTTCTAGAGTTGCCACAGGTGCTCTCGACTTAAGACGAGGACCTCAGGGACCTGGTCTGGTGGCCTCAGGAAAGGCCAGTCCCCATGCGAGTTGCTAGGGGGCCCTTCGGGATTCCTCTCCCGTCGATGCCGGGGCCTAAGACGTTGTGTGGAGACGGTGCCGGAACCTGAGGATTCCTCTCCAGTGCTGACAGGGATCTTGGGGTACTTCTGGAGTCTCCCCAGGGGAGTCAGTCCTCGTCTCGACTTAGGTCATGCACGTGCACTTTCCTCCCGAGCTGTAGCAGCAGTGTCATGCTTCCCTTCGCGTGGATGAAGAAATCTGTGGCTTTCATCGAGGTTTTTGCAGGAGGCTTTCCCACGAGGCTTTCCCACAGGGCTGTCCCACGTGCCACCGTGGTGTGAGTCGATCCTCGGCTTGAAAGTCGAGGCAGTGCAGGGAAAACTGGTTTCCCTGGAATGGACTGAGACATCTGGGGGACTCTGGGTATGGTGGCTCGACCCTGGAGTTCCTCTCGCCTTTCCTGTGGAGAGCGCCTCCTCTTGAGATGCGATGGAAACGCCGGGAATTCTATCCCGAACACGCAGGGAAAGGATCCCTCCTCTCGAGCTAGGAGGCGGAAACGGGGCTCCTCTGGATGTGGGCGGGAGGCTCGAGCTTTCTCTCAAGTGGAGACGGCTATGTCGGGGAACTTCTTGAGTTGCAACAAGTGGGTGATGTACCCTTTGGAAGTTCCAGAGGTTAGGTGTGATTAGCCTCGAGAGGCCTCATTGGAAATGGGCCTCATCTCGCCTGGAGGGGAGAACCTTCTGGATTTTCTCGAGTTGCAGCAGTTTCTCTCCACTTACGACGGGGACCTCAGGGACATGCTCTGGTGGCCTCAGGAAAGGCCATTCCCCATGCGAGTTGCATCGGGGGCCTCTCGGGATTCCTCTCCTGTCGATGCCGGGTCCTAAGACCTTGTGTGGAGTCGGTGCCGGAACCTGAGGATTCCTCTCCAGTCCTGACATGGATCTTGGGGTACGTCCTGAGTCTCCCCTGGGGAGTCAGTCCTCGTCTCGAGTGGGGGCATGCACGTGCGATTTCCTCACCAGCTATAGCAGCAGTGTCAGGCTTCCCTTCGCGTGGATCAAGGGATCTGTGGCTTTCCCTCGAGGCTTTCCCACGAGGCTTTCCCTCGAGTCTTTCCCACAAGGCTGTCCCACGTGCCACCGTGGTGAGAGTCGATCCTCGGCTTGAAAGTCGAGGCAGTGCAGGGAAAAAAGGTTTCCCTGGAATTGGACTGAGACATCTGAGGGACTCTGGGAATGGTGGCACGACCCTGGAGTTCCTCTCGCCTTTCCTGTGGAGAGCGCCTCCTCTTGAGATGCGACGGAAACGTCGGGAATTCTTTCCCGAACACGAAGGGAAAGGATCCCTCCTCTCGAGCTAGGAGGCGGAAACGGGGCTCCTCTGGATGTGGGCCGGACTCTCGTGCTTCCTTTCGAGTGGAGACGGGTATGTCGGGGAACTTCTTGAGTTGCAGCAAGGGTGTGAAGGACCCTTTGGAAATTCCAGATGTTCAGGTGTGATTAGCCTCGAGACGCCTCACCGGAAATGGGCCTCATCTCGCCTGGAAGGGAGAACCTCCTGGATTTTCTCTAGTTGCGGCAGGTGCTCTCGACTTACGACGGGGACCTCTGGGACCCGCTCTGGTGGCCTCAGGAAAGGCCAGTCCCCATGCTAGTTGCATGGGGCCTCTCGGGATTCCTCTCCCGTCGATGCTGGGTCCTAAGACCTTGTGTAGAGTCGGTGCAGGAACCTGGAGGATTCCACTCCAGTGCTGACATGGTTCCTGGGGTACTTTTGGAGTCTCCCTAAGGGAGTCAGTCCTCGTCTCGAGTTGGGGCATGCACGTGCGCTTTCCTCCCGAGCTGTAGCAGCAGTGTCACGCTTCCCTTCGCGTGGATCAAGAGATCTGTGGCTTTCCCTCGAGGCTTTCCCACGATGGCTTTCCCACGAGGCTTTCCCACAAAGGCTGTCCCACGTGCCACCGTGGTGTGAGTCGATCGTCGGCTTGAAAGTCGAGGCAGTGCAGGGAAAACAGGTTTCCCTGGAATGGACTGAGACATCTGGGGGACTCTGGGAATGGTGGCACGACCCTGGAGTTCCTCTCGCCTTTCCTGTGGAGAGCGCCTCCTCTTGAGATGCGACGGAAATGCCGGGAATTCTTTCCCGACCACGCAGGGAAAGGATCTCTCCTCTCGAGCTAGGAGGCGGAAACGGGGCTCCTCTGGATGTGGGCGGGACTCTCGTGACTTCCTCTCGAGTGGAGACGGGTATGTCGGGGAAATTCTTGAGTTGCAGCAAGGGTGTGAAAGACCCTTTGGAAGTTCCAGAGGTTAGGTGTGATTAGCCTCGCGGACGCCTCAGCGGAAATGGGCCTCATCTCGCCTGGAGGGGCGAACCTCCTGGATTTTCTCGAGTTGCGGCAGGTGCTCTCGACTTACGACGGGGACATCAGGGACCCGCTCTGGTGGCCTCAGGAAAGGCCAGTCCCCATGCGAGTAATTCGGGGGCCTCTAGGGCCTCCTCTCCCGTCGATGCCGGGGCCTAAGACCTTGTGTAGGAGTCGGTGCCGGAACCTGAGCATTCCTCTCCAGTGCTGACATGGATTTTGGGGTACTTCTGGAGTCTCCCTAGGGGAGTCAGTCCTCGTCTCGTTGGGGGCATGCAAGTGCGCTTTCCTCCCGAGATGGGGCAGCAGTGTCATGTTTCCCGTCGAGTGGATCAAGGAATCAGTGGCTTTTCCTCGAGTCTTTTCCACAAGGCTTTCCCACGAGGCTTTTCCCACAGGGCTGTCCCACGTGCCAACGTGGTGTGAGTCGATCCTCGGCTTGAAACTCGAGGCAGTGCAGGGAAAACAGGTTTCCCTGGAATGGACTGAGACATCTGGGGGACTATCAGATTGGTGGCACGACCCTGGAGTTCCGCTCGCCTTTCCTGTGGAGAGGGCCTCCTCTTGAGATGCGATGGGAACGCCGGGAATTCTTTCCCGAAACACAGGGAAAGGATCCCTCCTCTCGAGCTAGGAGGCGGAAACGGGGCTCCTCTAGATGTGGGCGGGAATCTCGTGCTTCCTCTCGAGTGGAGACGGGTATGTCAGGGAACTTCTTGAGTTGCAGCAAGGGTGTGAAGGACCCTTTGGAAGTTCCATAGGTTAGGTGTGATTAGCCTCGAGACGCCTCATGGGAAATGGGCCTCATCTCGCCTGGAGGGGAGTACTTCCTGGATTTTCTCGAGTTGCGGCAGGTGCTCTCGACTTACGACGGGGACCTCAGGGACCCGCTCTGGTGGCCTCAGGAAAGGCCAGTCCACATGCGAGTTGATTGGGGGCCTCTCGGGATTCCTCTCTCGTCGATGCCAGGGCCTAAGATCTTGTATGGAGTCCGTGCCGGAACCTGAGCATTCCTCTCCAGTGCTGACATGGATCCTGGGGTACTTTTGGAGTCTCCCCAGGGGAGTCAGTCCTCGTCTCGAGCGGGGGCATGCACGTGCGCTTTCCTCCCGAGCTGTAGCACAAGTGTCACTCTTCCCTTCGCGTGGATCAAGAGATCTGTGGCTTTCCCTTCGAGGCTTTCCCACGAGGCTTTCTCCACAGGGCTGTCCCACGATGCCACCGTGGTGTGAGTCGATCCTCGGCTTTGAAAGTCGAAGGCAGTGCAGGGAAAACAAGTTTCCCTGGAATGGACTGAGACATCTGGGGGACTCTGGGAATGGTGGCACGACCCTGGAGTTCCTCTCGCCTTTCCTGTGGAGAGCGTCTCCTCTTGTGATGCGACGGAACGCCGGGAATTCTTTCCCGAACACGCAGGGAAAGGATCCCTCCTCTCGAGCTAGGAGGCGGAAACGGGGCTCCTCTGGATGTGGGCAGAACTCTCCGTGCTTCCTCTCGAGTGGAGACGGGTATGTCGGGAAACTTCCTGAGTTGCATCAAGGGTGCGAAGGACCCTTTGGAAGCTCCAGAGGTTAGGTGTGATTAGCCTCGAGATGCCTCAGCGGAAATGGGCACTCATCTCGCCTGGAGGGGAGAACCTCCTGGATGTTTCTCGAGTTGCGGCAGGTGCTCTCGACTTTACGACGGGGACCTCAGGGACCCGCATTCTGGTGGCCTCAGGAAAGGCCATTCCCCATGGGAGTTGCTCGGGGACTCTTGGGATTCCTCTCCCGTCGATGCTGCGGCCTAAGACCGCGTGTGGAGTCGGTGCCAGAACCTGAGGATTCCTCTCCAGTGCTGACATGGATCTTGGGGTACTTCTGGAGTCTAGCCAGGGAGACTCAGTCCTCGTCTCGAGTGGGGGCATGCACGTGCGCTTTCCTCCCGAGCTGTAGCAGCAGTGTCACGCTTCCCATCGCGTGGATCAAGGGATCTGTGGCTTTCCCTCGAGGCTTTCCCACGAGGCTTTCCCACGAGGCTTTCCCACAGGGCTGTCCCACGTGCCACCGTGGTGTGAGTCGATCCTCGGCTTGAAAGTCGACGCAGTGCAGGGAAAACAGTTTTCCCTGGAATGGACTGAGACACCTGGTTGTCTCTGGGAATGGTGTCACGACCCTGGAGTTCCTCTCGCCTTTCCTGTGGAGAGCGCCTCCTCTTGAGATGCGACGGGAACGCCGGGAATTCTTTCCCGACCAAGCAGGGAAAGGATCCCTCATCTCAGGCTAGGAGTCGGAAACGGGGCTCCTCTGGATGTGGCCGGGACTCTCGTGCTTCCTCTCAAGTGGAGACGGGTATGTCGGGGAACTTCTTGAGTTGCAGCAAGGGTGTGAAGAACCCTTTGGAAGTTCCAGAGGTTAGGTGTGATTAGCCTCGAGATGCCTCAGCGGAAATGGGCCTCATCTCGCCTGGAGGGGAGAACCTCCTGGATTTTCTCGAGTTGCTGCAGGTGCTCTCGACTTACTACGGGACCTCAGGGACCCGCTCTGGTGGCCTCAGGAAAGGCCAGTCCCCATGCGAGTTGCTCGGGGCCCTCTCGGGATTCCTCTCCCGTCTATGTCGGGGCATAAGATCTTGTGTGGAGTCGGTGCCGGAACCTTAGCATTCCTCTCCAGTGCTGACATGGATCTTGGGGTTCTTCTGTAGTCTCCCAAGTGGAGTCAGTCCTCGTCTCGAGTGGGGGCATGCACATGCGCTTTCCCCTCGAGCTGTAGTAGCAGTGTCACGCTTCCCTTCGCGTGGATCAAGGGATCTGTGGCTTTCTCTCGAGGCTTTCCAACGAGGCTTTCCCACAGGGCTGTCCCACGTGCCACCGTGGTGTGAGTCGATCTTCGCTTGAAAGTCGAGGCAGTGCAGGGAAAGCAGGTTTCCCTGGAATGGACTGAGACATCCTGGGGACTCTGGGAATGTGGAACGACCCTGGAGTTCCTCTCGCCTTTCCTGTGGAGAGCGCCTCCTCTTGAGATGCGACGGAAACGCCAGGAATTGTTTCCCGACCACGCAGGGAAAGGATCCCTCCTCTCGAGCTAGGAGGCGGAAACGGTGCTCCTCTGGATGTGGGCGGGACTCTCGTGCTTCCTCTCGAGTGTAGACGGGTATGTCGGGGATCTTCTTGAGTTGCAGCAAGGGTGTGAAGTCGCTTTGGGAGCTCCAGAGGTTAGGTGTGATTAGCCTCGAGATGCCTCAGCGGAAATGGCACTCATCTCGCCTGGAGGGGAGAACCTCCTGGATGTTCTCGAGTTGCGGCAGGTGCTCTCGACTTACGACGGGGAACTCAGGGACCCACTCTGGTGGGCCTCTGGAAAGGCCAGTCCCCATGCGAGTTGTTCGGGGGCCTCTCGGGATTCCTCTCCCGTCGATGCCGGGGCCTAAGATCTTGTGTGGAGCCGGTGCCGGAACCTGAGTATTCCTCTCCAGTGCTGACGTGGATCTGGGGGACTTCTGGAGTCTCGCCAGTAGAGTCAGTCCTCCTCTCGAGTGGGGGCATGCACGTGCCCTTTCCTTCCGAGCTGTAGCAGCAGTGTCATGCTTCCCTTCGCGTGGATCAAGGGATCTGTGGCTTTCCCTCGAGGCTTTCCCACGAGGCTTTCCCACGAGACTTTCCCACAGGGCTGTCCCACGTGTCACCGTGTTGTGAGTCGATCCTCGGCTTAAAAGTCGACGCAGTGCAGGGAAAACAGGTTTCCCTGGAATGGACTGAGACATCTGGGGACTCTGGGAATGGTGGCATGACCCTGGAGTTCCTCTCGCCTTTCCTGTGGAGAGCGCCTCCTCTTGGAATGCGACGGGAGGGCCGGGAATTCTTTCCCGACCACGCAGGGAAAGGATCCCTCCTCTATAGCTAGGAGGTGGAAACGGGGCTCCTCTGGATGTGGGCGGGACTCTCGTGCTTTGTCTCGAGTGGAGACGGGTATGTCGGGGAACTTCTTGAGTTGCAGTAAGGGTGTGAAGGACCCGTTGGAAGTTCCAGAGGTTAGGTGTGACTAGCCTCGAGACCGCCTCAGCGGAAATGGGCCTCATCTCGCCTGGGAGGGGAGAACCTCCTGGATTTTCTCGAGTTGCGGCAGGTGCTCTCGACTTACGACGGGGGACCTCAGGAATCCGCTCTGGTGGCCTCAGGAAAGGCCATTCCCCATGCGAGTTGCTCGGGGGCCTCTCGGGATTCCTCTCCCGTCGGTACTGGGGCCTAAGACCTTGTGTGGAGTCAGTTCCGGAACCTGAGGATTCCTCTCCAGTGCTGACATGGATCTTGGGGTACTTCTGGAGTCTCCCCAGGGGAGTCAGTCCTCGTCTCGAGTGGGGGCATTCACGTGCGCTTTCCTCCCGAGCTGTAGCCAGCGGTGTCGCGCTTCCCTTCAAGTGGATCAAGGGATCTGTGGATTTCCCTCGAGGCTTTCCCACGAGGCTTTCCCAGGAGGCTTTCCCACGAGGCTTTCCCACAGGGCAGTCCCACGTGCCACCGTGGTGTGAGTCGATCCTCGACTTGAAAGTCGACGCAGTGCAGGGAAAATAGGTTTTCCTGGAATCGACAGAGACATCTGGGGGACTCTGGGAATGGTGGCATGACCCTGGAGTTCCTCTCGCCTTTCCTGTGGTGAGCGCCTCCTCTTGAGATGCGACGGGAACGCCGGGAATTCTTTCCCGACCACGCAGGGAAATGATCCCTCCTCTCGAGCTAGGAGGCGGAAACGGGGCTCCTCTGGATGTGGGCGGGACTCTCATGCTTCGTCTCGAGTGGAGACGGGTATGTCGGGGAACTTCTTGAGTTGCGCAAGGGTGTGAAGGACCCGTTGGAAGTTCCAGAGGTTAGGTGTGATAGCTCAGACGCCTCAGCGGAAATGGGCCTCATCTCGCCTGGAGGGGAGAACCTCCTGGATTTTCTCGAGTTGCGGCAGGTGCTCCTCGGACTTACTGACGGGGACCTCAGGGACCCGCTCTGGTGGCCTCAGGAAAGGCCAGTCCCCATGCGAGTTGCTCGGGGCCTCTCGGGATTCCTCTCCGTCTATGCGGGGCCTAAGACCTTGTGTGGAGTCGGTGCCGGAACCTGAGGATTCCTCTCCAGTGCTACATGGATCTTGGGGTACTTCTGGAGTCTCCCAGGTGAGTCAGTCCTCGTCTCGAGTGGGGGGCATGCACGTGCGCTTTCCTCGCGAGCTGTAGCAGCAGTGTCACGCTTCCCTTCGCGTGGATCAAGGGATCTGTGGCTTTCCTGGAGGCTTTCCCAGGAGGCTTTCACACGAGGCTTTTCCACAGGGCTGTCGCCACGTGCCACCGTGGTGTGAGTCGATCCTCGGTTGAAAGTCGAGGCAGTGCAGGGAAACAGGTTTCCCTGGAATGGACTGAGACATCTGGGGGACTCTGGGAATGTGGCACGACCCTGGAGTTCCTCTCGCCTTTCCTGTGGTGATCGCCTCCACTTGAGATGCGACGGGATCGCCGGGAATTCTTTCCGACCACACAGGAAAGGAACCGCTCCTCTCGAGCTATGGAGGCGTAAACGGGGCTCCTCTGGATGTGGGTGGGACTCTCGTGCGCCTCCTCTCGATTGGAGACGGGTATGTCGGGACTTCTTGAGTTGCAGCAAGGGTGTGAAGGACCCTTTGGAAGTTCCAGAGGTTAGGTGTGATTAGCCTCGAGACGCCTCAGGGGAAATGGGCCTCATCTCGCCTGGAGGGGAGAACCTCCTGGATTTTCTCGAGTTGCGGCAGGTACTAGTTGGGACTTTAAGACTGGGGACCTCAGGGACCAGCCCTGGTGCCTCGAGGAAATGCCAAGTCCCCATGCGAATTGGCTCGGGGCCTTCGGATTCCTCTCCGTCCGATGCCGGGCCTAAGGACACTTGTGTGTAGTCGGATGCA
>NW_017194548.1:0-9289 GCF_001704415.2 Capra hircus
AGAGTAAGATCATCTCGCCTGGAGGGAGAAACCTCGGGATTTTTACGAGTTGCCGGCAGCGGCAGTTGCTCTCGACTTATGACGGGGACCTCAGGGACCCGCTCAACCTCTCTGATGGCCTCAGGAAAGGCCAGTACCCATGCTAGTTGCTCGGGGGATTCTTCTCCCGTCGATGCAGGGGCCTAAAACCTTGTTTGGAGTCGGTGCCGGAACGTGAGGATTCCTCGCCAGTGCTGATGTGGATCTTGGGGTACTTCTGGAGTCTCTCCAGGGTAGTCAGTCCTCGTATCGAGTGGGGCATGCACGTGCGCTTTCCTTCCGAGATGTAGCAGCAGTGTCACACTTCCGTTCGCGTGAATCAAAGCAACTGTGGCTTCCCTCGAGGCTTTCCCACGAGGCTTTCTCTCGAGGCTTTCCCACGAGGCTTTCCCAGGCTGTCCCACGTGCCACAGTGGTGTGAGTCGATCCTCGGCTTGAAAGTAGAGGCAGTGCAGGGAAAACAGGTGTCCCTGGAATGGACTGGGACATCTGGGGGACTTAGGGAATGGTGGCACGTCCCTGGAGTTCCTCTCGCCTTTCCTGTGGAGATCGCCTCCTCTTGAGATGCACCGGAAACACTGGGAACTCTTTCCCGATCACTGATGGAAAGGATCCCTCCTCTCGAGCTAGGAGGCGGAAACGGGGCTCCTCTGAATTTGGGCGGGACTCTCGTGCTTCCTCTCGAGTGGAGACGGGTATGTTGGGGATCTTCTTGAGTTGCAGCAAGGGTGTGAAGGACCCTTTGTAAGTTCCAGAGGTTAGGTGTGATTAGCCTTGAGACACCTCAGCGGAAATGGTCCTTATCTCGCCTGGAAGGGAGAACCTCCTGGATTTTCTCGAGTTGTGGCAGGTGCTCTCGACTAACGACGGGGACCTCAGGGACCCGCTCTGGTGGCCTCAGGAAAGGCCAGTCCCCATGCAAGTTGCTCGGGGCCTCTCGGGATTCCTCTCCCTTCGATGCCAGGCCCTAAGACCTTGTTTGGAGTCGGTGCCGGAACCTGAGGATTCCTCTCCAGTGCTGACATGGATCCTGGGGTACTTCTGGAGTCTCCCCAGGGGAGTCACTCGTCGTCTCGAGTGCGGGTATGCACGTGCGCTTACCTCCCGAGCTGTAACAGCAGTGTCACGCTTCCCGTCGCGTGGATCAAGGGATCTGTGGCTTTCCCTCGAGGCTTTCCCACGAGGCCTTCCCACAGGGCTGTCCCACGTGCCACCGAGGTGTGAGTCGATCCTCGCTTGAAAGTCGAGGCAGTGCAGGGAAAACAGGTTTCCCTGGAATGGACTGACACATCTGGGGGACTCTGGGAATGTGGCACAACCCGGGAGTTCCTCTCGCCTTTCCTGTGGAGAGCGCCTCCACTTGAGGTGTGACGGGAACGCCGGGAATTCTTTCCCGACCAGCAGGGAAAGGATCCCTCCTCTCGAGTTAGGAGGCGGAAACGGGGCTCCTCTGGATGTGGGCGGGACTCTCGTGCTTCCTCTCGAGTGTAGTCGGGCTATGCTCGGGGAACTTCTTGAGTTGCAGCAAGGGTGTGAAGGACCCTTTGGAAGTTCCAGAGTTTAGGTGTGATTAGCCTCGAGACGCCTCAGCGGAAATGGGCCTCATCTCGCCTGGAGGGGAGAACCTCCTGGATTTTCTCGAGTTGCGGCAGGTGCTCTCGACTTACGACGGGGACCTCAGGGACCCGCTCTGGTGGCCTCAGGCAAGGCCAGTCCCCATGCGAGTTGCTCGGGGGCCTCTCGGGATTCCTCTCCAGTGGATGCCGGGGCCTAAGATCTTGTGTGGAGTAGGTGCCGGAACCTGAGCATTCCTCTCAAGTGCTGAGATGGATCTTGGGGTACTTCTGGAGTCTCCCAGGGGAGTCAGTCGTCGTCTCGAGTGGGGGAATGCACGTGCGCTTTCCTCCCCGAGCGAAGCAGCAGTGTCACGCTTCCCTTTGCGTGGATCAAGGGATCAGGGGCTTTCCCTCGAGGCTTTCCCACAGGGCTTTCCCACGAGGCTTCCCACAGGGCTGTCCCACGTGCCACCGTGGTGTGAGTCGATCCTCCCTTGAAAGTCGAGGCAGTGCAGGGAAAACAGGTTTCCCTGCAATGGCCTGAGAAATCAGGGGGACTCTGGGAATGGGGCCTGATCCTGGAGTTCCTCTCGTCTTTCCTGTGGAGAGCGCCTCCTCTTGAGATGCGACAGGAATGCTAGGAATTCTTTCCCGACCACGCAGGGAAAGGATCCCTCCTCTCGAGCTAGCAGTCGGAAACGGGGCCACTCTGGAAATGGGCGGGACTCTCATGTTACTCTTGAGTGGAGACCGGTATGTCGGGGAACTTCTTGAGTTGCAGCAAGGGTGTGAAGGACCCTTTGGAAGTTCCAGATGTTAGATGTGATTAGCCTCGAGACGCCTCAGCGGAAATGGGCCTCATCTCGCCTGGAGGGGAGAACCTCCTGGATTTTCTCGAGTTGCGGCAGGTGCTCTCAACTTACGACGGGGACCTCAGGGACCCGCTCTGGAGGCCTCAGGAAAGGCCAGTCCCCATGCGAGTTGCTCGGGGGCCTCTCGGGATTCCTCTCCCTTCGATGCCGGTGCCTAAGATCTTGTGTGGAGTCGGTGCTGGAACCTGAGGATTCCTCTGCAGTGCTGACATGGATCTTGGTGTACTTCTGGAGTCTCTCAGGGCAGTCAGTCCGCTACTCCACTGGGGGCATGCACGTGCGCTTTCCTCCCGATCTGTAGCAGCAGTGTCACGCTTCCCTTCGCATGGATCAAGGGATCTGTGGCTTTCCCTCGAGGCTTTCCCACGAGGCTTTCCCACAGGGCTGTCCCACGTGCCACTGTGGTGTGAGTCGATCCTCGGTTTGAAAGTCGAGGCAGTGCAGGGAATAAAGGTTTCCCTGGAATGGACTGAGACATCTGGGGGACTCTGGGAATGGTGGCACGACCCTGGAGTCCTCTCTATTTTCCTGTGGAGAGCGCCTCCACTTAAGATGCGTTGGAAACGCCGGTGAATTCTTTTCCGACCATGCAGGGAAAGGATCAATGCCTCTCGAGCTATGAGGCGGAAACAGGGCTCCTCTGGATGTGGGTGGGACACTCGTGCTTCCTCTCGAGTGGAGACGGGTATGTCGGGGAACTTCTTGAGTTGCAGCAAGGGTGTGAAGGACCCTTTGGAAGTTCCAGAGGTTAGCGTGTGATTAGCCTCGAGACGCCTCAGCGGAAATGGGCCTCATCTCGCCTGGAGGGGAGAACCTCCTGGATTTTCTCGAGTTGCGGCAGGTGCTCTCGACTTACGACGGGGACCTCAGGGACCCGCTCTGGTGGCCTCAGAAAGGCCAGTCCCCATGCGAGTTGCTCGGGGGCATCTCGGGATTCCACTACCGTCGATGCCCGGGCCTAAGACCTTGTTTGGAGTCGGTGCCGGAACCTGAGGATTCCTCTCCAGTGCTGACTTGGATATTGGGGTACTTCTGGAGTCTCCCCAGGGGAGTCAGTCCTCGTCTCGAGTGGGGGCATGCACGAGCGCTTACCTCCCGAGCTGTAGCAGCAGTGTCATGCTTCCCTTCGCGTGAATCAAGGGAACAGTGGCTTTCCCTCGAGGCTTTCCCTAGAGGCTTTCCCACCAGGCTTTCCCACGAGGCTTTACCACAGCGCTATCCACGTGCCACCATGGTGTGAGTCGATCCTCGGCTTGAAATTTGAGGCAGTGCCGGGAAAACAGGCTTCCCTGGAATGGCCTGAGACATCTGGGCGACTCTGGGAATGGTGGAAGGACCCTGGAGTTCCTGACGCCTTTCCTGTGGAAAGCCTACCCTCTTGAGATGCGACGGGAACGCCGGGAATTCTTTCCCGACCATGCAGGGAAAGGATCCCTCCTCTCGTGCTATGAGGCGGAAACGGGGCTCCTCTGGATGTGGGCGGGACTCTCGTGCTTCCTCTCGAGTGGAGACGGGTATGTCGGGGAACTTCTTGAGTTGCAGCAAGGATGTGAAGGACGTTTTCGAAGTTCCAGAGGTTAGGTGTGATTAGCCTGGGGACGCCTCAGAGGAAACGGGCCTCATCTCGCCTGGAGGGGAGAACCTCCTGGATTTTATCGAGTTGCGGCAGTTGCTCTCGACTTATGACGGGGACCTCAGGGACCCGCTCTGATGGCCTCAGGAAAGGCCAGTACCCATGCTAGTTGCTCGGGGCCTCTCGGGATTCTTCTCCCGTCGATGCAGGGGCCTAAAACCTTGTTTGGAGTCGGTGCCGGAACGTGAGGATTCCTCGCCAGTGCTGATGTGGATCTTGGGGTACTTCTGGAGTCTCTCCAGGGTAGTCAGTCCTCGTATCGAGTGGGGGCATGCACGTGCGCTTTCCTTCCGAGATGTAGCAGCAGTGTCACACTTCCGTTCGCGTGAATCAAAGCAACTGTGGCTTCCCTCGAGGCTTTCCCACGAGGCTTTCTCTCGAGGCTTTCCCACGAGGCTTTCCCACAGGGCTGTCCCACGTGCCACAGTGGTGTGAGTCGATCCTCGGCTTGAAAGTAGAGGCAGTGCAGGGAAAACAGGTTTCCCTGGAATGGACTGGGACATCTGGGGGACTTAGGGAATGGTGGCACGTCCCTGGAGTTCCTCTCGCCTTTCCTGTGGAGATCGCCTCCTCTTGAGATGCACCGGAAACACTGGGAACTCTTTCCCGATCACTGATGGAAAGGATCCCTCCTCTCGAGCTAGGAGGCGGAAACGGGGCTCCTCTGAATTTGGGCGGGACTCTCGTGCTTCCTCTCGAGTGGAGACGGGTATGTTGGGGATCTTCTTGAGTTGCAGCAAGGGTGTGAAGGACCCTTTGTAAGTTCCAGAGGTTAGGTGTGATTAGCCTTGAGACACCTCAGCGGAAATGGTCCTTATCTCGCCTGGAAGGGAGAACCTCCTGGATTTTCTCGAGTTGTGGCAGGTGCTCTCGACTAACGACGGGGACCTCAGGGACCCGCTCTGGTGGCCTCAGGAAAGGCCAGTCCCCATGCAAGTTGCTCGGGGGCCTCTCGGGATTCCTCTCCCTTCGATGCCAGGCCCTAAGACCTTGTTTGGAGTCGGTGCCGGAACCTGAGGATTCCTCTCCAGTGCTGACATGGATCCTGGGGTACTTCTGGAGTCTCCCCAGGGGAGTCACTCGTCGTCTCGAGTGCGGGTATGCACGTGCGCTTACCTCCCGAGCTGTAACAGCAGTGTCACGCTTCCCGTCGCGTGGATCAAGGGATCTGTGGCTTTCCCTCGAGGCTTTCCCACGAGGCCTTCCCACAGGGCTGTCCCACGTGCCACCGAGGTGTGAGTCGATCCTCGGCTTGAAAGTCGAGGCAGTGCAGGGAAAACAGGTTTCCCTGGAATGGACTGACACATCTGGGGGACTCTGGGAATGTGGCACAACCCGGGAGTTCCTCTCGCCTTTCCTGTGGAGAGCGCCTCCACTTGAGGTGTGACGGGAACGCCGGGAATTCTTTCCCGACCACGCAGGGAAAGGATCCCTCCTCTCGAGTTAGGAGGCGGAAACGGGGCTCCTCTGGATGTGGGCGGGACTCTCGTGCTTCCTCTCGAGTGTAGTCGGGTATGTCGGGGAACTTCTTGAGTTGCAGCAAGGGTGTGAAGGACCCTTTGGAAGTTCCAGAGTTTAGGTGTGATTAGCCTCGAGACGCCTCAGCGGAAATGGGCCTCATCTCGCCTGGAGGGGAGAACCTCCTGGATTTTCTCGAGTTGCGGCAGGTGCTCTCGACTTACGACGGGGACCTCAGGGACCCGCTCTGGTGGCCTCAGGCAAGGCCAGTCCCCATGCGAGTTGCTCGGGGCCTCTCGGGATTCCTCTCCAGTGGATGCCGGGGCCTAAGATCTTGTGTGGAGTAGGTGCCGGAACCTGAGCATTCCTCTCAAGTGCTGAGATGGATCTTGGGGTACTTCTGGAGTCTCCCCAGGGGAGTCAGTCGTCGTCTCGAGTGGGGAATGCACGTGCGCTTCCTCCGAGCGATGCACGCTCCGCGTGATCAGGATCAGGCTTCCCGCTCCACGCTTCCCAGGGGGCACGGGGGCGGGGGCGATCCCTTGATCCACGCAGGGAAGCGTGACACTGCTGCTTCGCTCGGAGGAGCGCACGTGCATTCCCCCACTCGAGACGACGACTGACTCCCCTGGGGAGACTCCAGAAGTACCCCAAGATCCATCTCAGCACTTGAGAGGAATGCTCAGGTTCCGGCACCTACTCCACACAAGATCTTAGGCCCCGGCATCCACTGGAGAGGAATCCCGAGAGGCCCCCGAGCAACTCGCATGGGGACTGGCCTTGCCTGAGGCCACCAGAGCGGGTCCCTGAGGTCCCCGTCGTAAGTCGAGAGCACCTGCCGCAACTCGAGAAAATCCAGGAGGTTCTCCCCTCCAGGCGAGATGAGGCCCATTTCCGCTGAGGCGTCTCGAGGCTAATCACACCTAAACTCTGGAACTTCCAAAGGGTCCTTCACACCCTTGCTGCAACTCAAGAAGTTCCCCGACATACCCGACTACACTCGAGAGGAAGCACGAGAGTCCCGCCCACATCCAGAGGAGCCCCGTTTCCGCCTCCTAACTCGAGAGGAGGGATCCTTTCCCTGCGTGGTCGGGAAAGAATTCCCGGCGTTCCCGTCACACCTCAAGTGGAGGCGCTCTCCACAGGAAAGGCGAGAGGAACTCCCGGGTTGTGCCACATTCCCAGAGTCCCCCAGATGTGTCAGTCCATTCCAGGGAAACCTGTTTTCCCTGCACTGCCTCGACTTTCAAGCCGAGGATCGACTCACACCTCGGTGGCACGTGGGACAGCCCTGTGGGAAGGCCTCGTGGGAAAGCCTCGAGGGAAAGCCACAGATCCCTTGATCCACGCGACGGGAAGCGTGACACTGCTGTTACAGCTCGGGAGGTAAGCGCACGTGCATACCCGCACTCGAGACGACGAGTGACTCCCCTGGGGAGACTCCAGAAGTACCCCAGGATCCATGTCAGCACTGGAGAGGAATCCTCAGGTTCCGGCACCGACTCCAAACAAGGTCTTAGGGCCTGGCATCGAAGGGAGAGGAATCCCGAGAGGCCCCCGAGCAACTTGCATGGGGACTGGCCTTTCCTGAGGCCACCAGAGCGGGTCCCTGAGGTCCCCGTCGTTAGTCGAGAGCACCTGCCACAACTCGAGAAAATCCAGGAGGTTCTCCCTTCCAGGCGAGATAAGGACCATTTCCGCTGAGGTGTCTCAAGGCTAATCACACCTAACCTCTGGAACTTACAAAGGGTCCTTCACACCCTTGCTGCAACTCAAGAAGATCCCCAACATACCCGTCTCCACTCGAGAGGAAGCACGAGAGTCCCGCCCAAATTCAGAGGAGCCCCGTTTCCGCCTCCTAGCTCGAGAGGAGGGATCCTTTCCATCAGTGATCGGGAAAGAGTTCCCAGTGTTTCCGGTGCATCTCAAGAGGAGGCGATCTCCACAGGAAAGGCGAGAGGAACTCCAGGGACGTGCCACCATTCCCTAAGTCCCCCAGATGTCCCAGTCCATTCCAGGGAAACCTGTTTTCCCTGCACTGCCTCTACTTTCAAGCCGAGGATCGACTCACACCACTGTGGCACGTGGGACAGCCCTGTGGGAAAGCCTCGTGGGAAAGCCTCGAGAGAAAGCCTCGTGGGAAAGCCTCGAGGGAAGCCACAGTTGCTTTGATTCACGCGAACGGAAGTGTGACACTGCTGCTACATCTCGGAAGGAAAGCGCACGTGCATGCCCCCACTCGATACGAGGACTGACTACCCTGGAGAGACTCCAGAAGTACCCCAAGATCCACATCAGCACTGGCGAGGAATCCTCACGTTCCGGCACCGACTCCAAACAAGGTTTTAGGCCCCTGCATCGACGGGAGAAGAATCCCGAGAGGCCCCGAGCAACTAGCATGGGTACTGGCCTTTCCTGAGGCCATCAGAGCGGGTCCCTGAGGTCCCCGTCATAAGTCGAGAGCAACTGCCGCAACTCGATAAAATCCAGGAGGTTCTCCCCTCCAGGCGAGATGAGGCCCGTTTCCTCTGAGGCGTCCCCAGGCTAATCACACCTAACCTCTGGAACTTCGAAAACGTCCTTCACATCCTTGCTGCAACTCAAGAAGTTCCCCGACATACCCGTCTCCACTCGAGAGGAAGCACGAGAGTCCCGCCCACATCCAGAGGAGCCCCGTTTCCGCCTCATAGCACGAGAGGAGGGATCCTTTCCCTGCATGGTCGGGAAAGAATTCCCGGCGTTCCCGTCGCATCTCAAGAGGGTAGGCTTTCCACAGGAAAGGCGTCAGGAACTCCAGGGTCCTTCCACCATTCCCAGAGTCGCCCAGATGTCTCAGGCCATTCCAGGGAAGCCTGTTTTCCCGGCACTGCCTCAAATTTCAAGCCGAGGATCGACTCACACCATGGTGGCACGTGGATAGCGCTGTGGTAAAGCCTCGTGGGAAAGCCTGGTGGGAAAGCCTCTAGGGAAAGCCTCGAGGGAAAGCCACTGTTCCCTTGATTCACGCGAAGGGAAGCATGACACTGCTGCTACAGCTCGGGAGGTAAGCGCTCGTGCATGCCCCCACTCGAGACGAGGACTGACTCCCCTGGGGAGACTCCAGAAGTACCCCAATATCCAAGTCAGCACTGGAGAGGAATCCTCAGGTTCTGGCACCGACTCCAAACAAGGTCTTAGCCCAGGCATCGACGGTAGTGGAATCCCGAGATGCCCCGAGCAACTCGCATGGGGACTGGCCTTTCCTGCGGCCACCAGAGCGGGTCCCTGAGGTCTCCGTCGTAAGTCGAGAGCACCTGCCGTAACTCGAGAAAATCCAGGAGGTTCTCCCCTCCAGGCGAGATGAGGCCCATTTCCGCTGAGGCGTCTCGAGGCTAATCACACGTAACCTCTGGAACTTCCAAAGGGTCCTTCACACCCTTGCTGCCAACTCAAGAAGTTCCCCGACATACCCGTCTCCACTCGAGAGGAAGCACAAGAGGTCCCGCCCACATCCAGAGGAGCCCCTGTTTCTGCCTCCATGGCTCGAGAGGAGGATCCTTTCCCTGCGTGTTCGGGAAAAGAATTCACGGCATTTCCGTCGCATCTCTAAGAGGAGGCGCTCTCCACAGGAAATAGAGAGGACTCCAGGGTCGTGCCACCATTCCCAGAGTCCCCCAGATGTCTCAGTCCATTCCAGGGAAACCTTTTTCCCTGCACTGCCTCGACTTTCAAACCGAGGATCGACTCACACC
>NW_017194549.1:0-9289 GCF_001704415.2 Capra hircus
GGGAATCTCGTGCTTCCTTTCAGTGGAGACGGGTATGTCGGGGAACTTCTTGAGTTGCAGCAAGGGTGTGAAAGGACCCTTTGGAAAGTTCCAGATGTTAGATGTGATTAGCTCGAGAAGCCTCAGCGCAAATGGGACTCATCTCTCCTGGAAGGGAGAACCTCCTGGATTTTCTCGAGTTGCGGCAGGTGCTCTGCGCTTTCCGACGGGGACCTCAGGGACCCGCTCTCGTGGCCTCAGGAAAGGCCAGTCCCCATGCGAGTTGCTCGGTGGGCCTCTCGGGATTCCTCTCCGTCGATGCCGGGGCCTAAGACGTATGTGTGGAGTCGGTGCCGGAACCTGAGGATTCCTCTCCAGTGCTGACATGGATCTCTGGGGTATTTCTGGAGTCTCCCCAGGGGAGTCAGTCCTCGTCTCGAGTGGGGGCATGCACGTGCGCTTTCCTCCCGAGCTGTTGCAGCAGTGTCACCCTTCCATTTCGGTGGATCAAGGGATCTGTGGCTTCCCCTCGAAGCTTTCCCTCGGAGGCTTTCCCACGAGGCTTTCCCACAGGGCTGTCCCACGGGCCACCGTGGTTTGAGTCGATCCTCGGCTTGAAAGTCGAGGCAGTGCAGGGAAAACAGGTTTCCCTGGAATGGACTGAGTCATCTGGGGGACTCTGGGAATGGTGTCACGACTCTGGAGTTACTCTCGAATTTCCTGTGTAGAGCGCCGCCTCTTGAGATGCGACGGAAACTCCGGTAATTCTTTCCCCACCACGTAGGGAAAGGATCCTTCCTCTCGAGCTAGGAGGCGGGAACGGTGCTCCTCTGGATGTGGGCGGGACTCTCGTACTTCCTCTCGAGTGGAGACGGGTATGTCGGGGAACTTCTAGAGTTGCAGCAAGGGTGTGAAGGACCTTTGGAAGTTCCAGAGGCTAGGTGTGATTAGACTCAAGACGCCTCAGCGGAAATGGGCCTCATCTCGCCTGGACGGGGAGAACCTCCTGGATTTTCTCGAGTTGCGGCACGTGCTCTCGACTTACGACGGGGACCTCAGGGACCTGCTCTGGTGGCCTCAGGAAAGGCCAGTCCCCATGCGAGTTGCTCGGGGGCCCTCTCGGCATTCCTCTCCCGTCGATACCGGGGGCCTAAGACCTTGTGTGGAGTCGGTGCCGGAACCTGAGGATTCCTCTCCAGTGCTGACATGGATATTGGCGGACTTCTGGAGTCTCCCCAGGGGAGTCAGTCCTCGTCTCGAGTGGGGGCATGCACGTACACTTTCCTCCCGAGCTGTAGCAGCAGTGTCACGCTTCCCTTCGCGTGGATCAAGGGATCTGTGGCTTTCCCTCGAGGCTTTCCCACGCGGCTTTCCCACGAGGCTTTCCCACAGGGCTGTCCCACGTGCCACCGTGGTGTGAGTCGATCCTCGGCTTGAAAGTCGAGGTAGTGCAGGGAAAACAGGTTTCCCTGGAATGGACTGAGTCATCTGGGGCCTCTGGGAATGGTGGCACGACCCTGGAGTTCCTCTCGCCTTTGCTGTGGAGAGATTCTCCTCTTGAGATGCGACGGGAAAGCCGGGAATTCTTTCCCGACCACGCAGTTAAAATATCACTCCTCTCGAGCTAGGAGGCGGAAACAGGGCACCTCTGGATGTGGGCGGGACTCTCGTGCTTCCTCTCAAGTGGAGACGGGTATGTCGGGGAACTTCTTGAGTTGAAGCAAGGGTGTGAAGGACCCTTTGAAAGTTCCAGAGGTTAGGTGTGATTAGCCTCGAGACGCCTCAGCGGAAATGGGCGTCATCTCGCCTGGAGGGGAGAACCTCCTGGATATTCTCGAGTTGTGGCAGGTGCTCTATACTTACGATGGAGACCTCAGGGACCCGCTCTGGTCGCCTCAGGAAAGGCCAGTCCCCATGCGAGTTGCTCGGGGGCCTCTCGGGATTCCTCTCCCGTCGATGCCGGGGTAAAGATATTGTGTGGAGTGGGTGCCGGAACCTGAGGATTCATCACCAGTGCTGTCATGGATCTTGGGGTACTTCTGGAGTCTCCCCAGGGGAGTCAGTCCTCGTCTCGAGTGGGGACATACAGGGGCGCTTTCCTCCTGAGCTGTAGCAGCAGTGTCACGCTTCCCTTCGCGTGGATCAAATGATCTGTGGCTTTCCCACGAGGCTTTCCCACGAGGCTTTCCTTCAGGGTTGTCCCACGTGCCACCGTGGTGCGAGTCGATCCTCGGCTTGAAAGTCGAGGCAGTGCAGGGAAAACAGGTTTCCCTGGAATGAACTGAGTCATCTGCGGGACTCTGGGAATGGTGGCACGACCCTGGAGTTCCTCTCACCTTTCCTGTGGAGAGCGCATCCTCTTGAGATGCGACGGGAACGCCGGGAATTCATTCCCGACCACGCAGGGAAAGGATCCCTCCTATCGAGGTATGAGGCGGAAACGGGGTTCCTCTGGATGTGGGCGGGAACTCTCGTGCTTCCTTTCCAGTGGAGACGGGTATGTCGGGGAACTTCTTGAGTTGCAGCAAGGGTGTGAAGGACCCTTTGGAAGTTCTAGAGGCTAGGTGTTATTAACCTGGAGACGCCTCAACAGAAATGGGCCTCATCTCGCCTGGAGGGGGAACCTCCTGGATTTTCTCGAGATGCGGCAGGTGCTCTCGACTTAAGATGGGGACCTCAGGGACGCATTCTGGTGGCCTCTGGAAAGGCCATTCCCCATGCGAGTTTCTCGGGGGCATCACGGGATTCCTGTCAAGTCGATGCCGGGGCCTAGGACCTTGTGTGGAGTCGGTGCCGGCTCCTGAGGCTTCCTCTCCAGTACTGACATGAATCTTGGGGTACTTCTGGAGTCTCGCCAGGGGAGTCGGTCCTCGTCTCGAGTGGGGGCTTGCACGTGCGCTTTCCTCCCGAGCTGCAGCAGCAGTGTCACGCTTCCATTCACGTGGATCAAGGGATCAGTGGCTTTCCCTCGAGGCTCTCCCACGAGGCTTTCCCATGAGGCTTTCCCACATGGCTGTCCCACGTGCCACTGTGGTGTGAGTCGATCCTCGGCTTGAAAGTGAGGCAGTGCAGGGAAAACAGGTTTCCCTGGAATGGTAGAGACATCAGGGGGACTCTGGGAATTGTGGCACGACCTTGGAGTTCCTCTCGCCTTTCCTGTGGAGAGCGCCTCCTCTCGAGATGCGACGTGAACACAGGGAATTCTTTCCCGACCACGCAGGGAAAGGATCCCTCCTCTCGAGCTAGGAGGCGGGAACGGGGCTCCTCTGGATGTGGGCGGGACTCTCGTACTTCCTCTCGAGTTGAGACGGGTATGTCGGGGAACTTCTAGAGTTGCAGCAAGGGTGTGAAGGACCCATTGGAAGTTCCAGAGGTTAGGTGTGATTAGACTCGATACGCCTCAGCAGAAATGGGCCTCATCTCGCCTGGACGGGAGAACCTCCTGGATTTTCTCGAGTTGCGGCACGTGCTCTCGACTTACGACGGGGACCTCAGGGACCCGCTCTGTAGGCCTCAGGAAAGGCCAGTCCCCATGCGAGTTGCTCGGGGCCTCTCCGCATTCCTCTCCCATCGATGCCGGGGCCTAAGACCATGTGTGGAGCCGGTGCCGGAACCTGAGGATTCCTCTCCAGTGCTGACATGGATATTGGGGGACTTCTGGAGTCTCCACAGGGGAGTCCGTCCTCGTCTCGAGTGGGGTCAAGCACGTGCACTTTCCTCCCGAGCTGTAGCAGCAGTGTCACGCTTCCCTTCGCGTGGATCAATGGATCTGTGGCTTTCCCTCGAGGCTTACCCTCGAGGCTTTCCCACGAGGCTTTCCCACAGGGCTGTCCCACGTGCCACCGTGGTGTGATTCGATCTTCGGCTTGAAAGTCGACGCAGTGCAGGGAAAACAGGTTTCCCTGAATGGACTGAGACATCTGGGAGACTCTGGGAATGGTGGCACGACCCTGGAGTTCCTCTCGCCTTTCCTGTGGAGAGCGCCTCCTCTTGAGATGCGACGGGCCCCCGGGAATTCTTTCCCGACCACGCAGGGAAAAGATCCCTCCTCTCGAGCTAGGAGGAGAAAATGGGACTCCTTTGGATGTAAGCGGGACTCTTCTGCTTCTTCTTGAGTGGAGACGGGTATGTCGGGGAACTTCTTGAGTTGCAGCAAGGGTGTGAAGGACCCTTTGGAAGTTCCAAAGGTTAGGTGTGATTAGCCTCGAGACGCCTCAGCGGAAATGGGCCTCATCTCGTCTGGAGGGGAGAACCTCCTGGATTTTCTCGAGTTGCGGCAGGTGCTCTCGACTTACGACGGGGATCACATGGACCCGCTGTGCTGGCCTCAGGGAAGGCCAGGGCCCATGCGAGTAACTCGGGGGCCTCTCGGGATTCCTCTCCCGTCGATGCCGGGGCCTAAGACCTTGTGTGGAGTCGGTGCCGGGACCTGAGGATTCCTCTCCAGTGCTGACATGGATCTTGAGGTAGTTCTGGAGTCTTCCCAGGGGAGTCAGTCCTTGTGTCGAGTGGGGGCATGCACGGGCGCTTTCCTTTCCAACTGTCGCAGCAGTGTCACACTTCCCTTCGCGTGGATCAAGGGATCTGTGGCTTTCCCTCGAGGCTTTCCCACGAGGCTTTCCCACAGGGTTGTCCCACGTGCCACAGTGGTGCGAGTCGATCCTCGGCTTGAAAGTCGAGGCAGTGCAGCGAAAACAGGTTTCCCTGGAATGGAGTGAGACATCTGGGGGACCCTGGCAATGGTGGCACGACCCTGGAGTTCCTCTCGCCTTTCTTGTAGAGAGCGCCTCCTCTTGAGATGCGACGGGAACGCCGGGAATTCTTTCCCGACCACGCAGGGAAAGGATCCCACCTCTCGAGCTAGGAGGCGGAAACGGGGCTCCGCTGGATGTGGGCGGGACTCTCGTGCTTCCTCTCGAGTGGAGACGGGAATGTTGGGGAACTTCTTGAGTTGCAGCAAGGGAGTGAAGGACCCTTTTGAAGTTCGAGAGGTTAGGTGTAATAAGCCGTGAGACGCCTCAGCGGAAATTGGCCTCATCTCGCCTGGAGGGGAGAACCTCCTGGATTTTCTCGAGTTGCAGCAGGTGCTCTCGACTTACGACGGGGAGCTCCTGGACTCGCTCTGGTGGCCTCAGGAAAGGCCAGTCCCCATGCGAGTTGCTCGGGGGCCTCTCGGGATTCCTCTCCCGTGGATGCCGGGGCCTAAGACCTTCTGTGGATTCGGGGCCGGGAACTTAGGATTCCTCTCCAGTGCTGACATAGATCTTGGGGTTCTTCTGGAGTCTCCCCAGGGGAGTCAGTCCTCGTCTAGCGTGGGGGCATGCACCTGCGCTTTCCTCCCGAGCTGTAGCAGCAGTGTCACGCTTTCCTTCGCGTGGATCAAGGGATCTGTGGCTTTACCTCGAGGCTTTCCCACGAGCCTTTCCCACGAGGCTTTCCCACGAGCCTTTCCCACAGGGCTGTCCCACGTGCCACCGTGGTGTGAGTCGATCCTCGGCTTGAAAGTCGAGGCAGTGCAGGGAAAACAGGTTTCCCTGGAACGGACAGAGACATCTGGGTGACTCTGGGAATGGTGGCACCAACCTGGATTTCCTCTCGCCTTTCCTGTGGAGAGCGCCTCCTCTTGAGATTCGATGGGAACGCCGGGAATTCCTTCCCGACCACGCAGGAAAGGATCCCTCCTGTCGAACTAGGAGGCGGAATCGGGGCTCCTCTGTATGTGGGCGGGACTCTCGTGCTTCCTCTCCTCTGGAGACGGGTATGTCGGGGAGTTTCTTGAGTTGCAGCAAGGGTGTGAAGGACGCTTTGGAAGTTCCACAGGTTAGGTGTGATTAGCCTGGATATAGCTCAGTGGAAATGGGCCTCATCTCGCCTGGAGGGAAGAACCACCTGGATTTTCTCCAGTTGAGGCAGGTGCTCACAACTTACGACCGTGACCTCAGGGACCTGCTCTGGTGGCCTCAGGAAAGACCAGTCCCCATGCGAATTGCTCGGGGGCCTCTCGGGATTCCTCTCCCGTCGATGCCGGGGCCTCAGACCTTGTGTGGAGATGGTGCCAGAACCTGAGGATTCCTCTCCAGTGCTGACATGGATCTTGGGGTACTTCTGGAGTCTCCCCAGGGCAGTGAGTCCTTGTCTCGAGTGGGGGCATGCACGTGCGCTTTCCTCCCGAGATGTAGCAGCAGTGTCATGCTTCCCTTCGCGTGGATCAACGGATCTGTGGCTTTCCCTCGAGGCTTTCCCAAGAGGATTTCCCACGAGGCTTTCCGACAGGGCTATCCCACGTGTCACCGTGGTTTGAGTCGATCCTCACCTGTGAAATTCGAGGCAGTGCAGGAAAAACAGTTTCCTCTGGAATGGACTGAGACATCTGGGCGACTCTGTGAATGGTGGCACGACCCTGGAGTTCCTCTCGCCTTTCCTGTGGAGAGCGCCTCCTCTTGAGATGCGACGGGAACGCCGGGAATTCTTTCCCGACCACGCAGGGAAAGGATCCCTACTCTCGAGGTAGGATGAGGAAACGGGGCTCTTCTGGATGTGGGCGGGACTGTCGTGCTTCCTCTCGAGTGGAGACGGGTATGTCGGGGAACTTCTTGAGTTGCAGCAAGGGTGTGAAAGACCCTTTGGAAGTTCCAGAGGTTAGGTGTGATTAGGCTCGAGACACCTCAGCGGAAATGGGCCTCATCTCGCCTGGAGGGGAGAACCTCCTGGATTTTCTCGAGTTGCCGCAGGTGCTCTCGACTTACGACGGGGACTTCAGGGACCCGCTCTGGTGGCCTCAGGAAAGGCCTGTCCCCATGGAGTTGCTCGGGGGCCTCTCGGGATTCCTCTCCTGTCGATGCCGGAGCCTAAGACCTTGTGTGGAGTTGGTGCCGAAACCTGAGGATTCCTGTCCAGTGCTGATATGGATCTTGGGGTACTCTTAAAGTCTCCCCAGGGGAGTCAGTCCTCGTCTCGAGTGGGGGCATGCCCGTGCGGTTTCCTCTCGAGCTGTAGCAGCAGTGTCACGCTTCCCTTCGCTTGGATCAAGGGATCTGTGGCTTTCCCTCGAGGCTTTCCCACGAGGCTTTCCCACGAGGCTTTCCCACAGGGCTGTCGCACGTGCCACCATGGTGTGAGCCGATCCTCGGCTTGAAAGTCGAGGCAGTGCAGGGAAAACAGGTTTCCCTGGAATGGACTGAGACATCTGAGGGACTCTGGGAATGGTGGCACGACCCTGGAGTTCCTCTCGCCTTTCCTGTGAAGAGCACCTCCTCTTGAGAAGCTATGGGAACGCCGGGAATTCTTTCCCGACCACGCAGGGAAAGGATCCCTCCTCTCGAGCTAGGAGGCGGAAACGCGGCTCCTCTGAATGTGGGCGGGACTCTCGTGCTTCCTCCTGAGAAGAGACGGTTATATTGGGGAACTTCTTGAGTTGCAGCAAGGGGGTGAAGGACCCTTTGGAAGTTCCAGAGGTTAGGTGTGATTAGCTTCGAGACGCCTCAGCGGAAATGGGCCTCATCTCGCCTGGAGGGGAGAACCTCCTGGATTTTCTCGAGTTGTGGCAGGTGCTCTCGACATACGACGGGGACCTCAGGGGCCCGCACTGGTGGCCTCAGGGAAGGCCATTCCCTATGCGAGTTGCTCGGGGCCCTCTCGGGATTCCTCTCCCGTCGATGCCGGGGCCTAAGACCTTGTGTGGAGATGGTGCCAGAACCTGAGGATTCCTCTCCAGTGCTGACATGGATCTTGGGATACTTCTGGAGTCTCCCCAGGGGAGTCAGTCCTTGTCTCGAGTGGGGGCATGCACGTGCGCTTTCCTCCCGAGATGTAGCAGCAGTGTCATGCTTCCCTTCGCGTGGATCACTGGATCTGTGGCTTTCCCTCGAGGCTTTCCCAAGAGGATTTCCCCCGAGGCTTTCCCACAGGGCTATCCCACGTGCCACCGTGGTTTGAGTCGATCCTCGCCGTGAAATTCGAGGCAGTGCAGGGAAAACAGTTTCCTCTGGAATGGACTGAGACATCTGGGTGACTCTGTGAATGGTGGCTCGACCCTGGAGTTCCTCTCGCCTTTCCTGTGGAGAGCACTTCCCCTTGAAATGCGAGCGGAAATGGCGTGTATTATTTCCTGACCAAGGAGGGAAAGGATCCCTCATCTCGAGCTTCGATACCAAAACGGCGTCTCCTCTGGATGTGGGCGGGACCCTCGTGCTTCCTCTCGAGTGGAGACGGGTATGTCGGGGAACTTCTTGAGTTGCAGCAAGGACCCTTTTGAGTTTCCAGAATTTAGGTGTGATGAGCCTCCAGACGCCTCAGAAGAAATGGGCCTTATCTCGGCCTGGAGGGGAGAACCTCCTGGATTTTCTAGAGTTGGGCAGGGTCTCTCGAGTTACGACAGGGACCTCAGGGACCCGCTCTGGTGGCCTCAGGAAAGACCAGTGCCCATGGGAGTTGCAAGGGCGCCTTTCGGGATTCCTCTCCGGTCGATGTCGGGGCCTAAGACCTTTTGTGGAGTCGGGGCTGGAACCTGAGGATTACTCTTCAGTGCTGACATGGATCTTGGCTTACTTCTGGAGTTTCCCTTGGGGAGTCTGTGCTCATCTCATGTGGGGGGCATGCACGTGAGCTCTCCTCAGGAAACTGTAGCAGCAGTGTCACACTTCCCGTCGGTGGATCAAGGGATCTGTGGCTTTCCCTCGAGGCTTTCCGACGAGGCTTTCCCACAGGGCTGACCCACGTTCCATGGTGTAGTGAGTGGATCCTCCGGCGTGAAAGTAGAGGCAGTGGCAGGGAAAGCAATTTCCTCTGGAATGGACTGACATCTGGGGGTCCTTGGAATTGTGGCACGACACTGGGGTTTCTCTCGCTTTTTCCTGTTGAGAGCGGCCTCCTCTTGAATTGGCGACGGGGAAAGCCGAGAATTCTTTCCAGACGAAGCTGGAAAAGAATCCGGTCATCTAGAGCTACGGAGGTGGAAGCCAGGCTCCTCTGGATGTGGGCGGGACTCTCGTGGCTTCCTCTCGAGTGGAGACGGGTATGTCGGGGAACTTCTTGAGTTGCAGCAAGTGTGGGAAGGACCCTTTGGAAGTTCCAGAGGTTAGGGTGTGTTTAGCCTCAAGACGCCTCATCGGAAATGGGCCTCATCTCGGCCTGGAGGGGAGGAACCTCCTGGATTCTTACTCCAAGTACTCGGCAGGTGCTGACAGGATATACAGACGGGAGCTCAGGGACCCGCATCTCTGGTTGGCTCAATGAAGGCCAGTCGCCAAGGCGAGTTGGCTAGGGGTGCTCGTCAAGGATTTGCCTCTCCCGGTGCGATCCAAGCCTATGG
>NW_017194550.1:0-9288 GCF_001704415.2 Capra hircus
GGGAAAGCCTCGTGGGAAAGATCGCGGGGAAAGCCACAGATTCCTTCATCCACGCGAAGGGAAGCGTGACACTACAGCTACAGCTCGGGAGGAAAGCGCACGTGCATGCCCCAACTCGAGACCGAGGACTGACTCCCTTAGGAGACTCCAAAAGTACCCCAGGAACACATCAGCACTGGAGTGGAATCCTCCGGTTCCTGCACCGACTCTTACACAAGGTCTTAGGCCCCAGCATCGACGGGAGAGGAATCCCGAGAGGCCCCGAGCAACTTGCAAGGGGACTGGCCTTTCCTGAGGCCACCAGAGAGGGTCCCTGAAGTCCCCGTCGTAAGTCGAGAGCACCTGCCGCAACTCGACAAAATCCAGGAGGTTCTCCCCTCCAGGCGAGATGAGGCCCATTTCCGCTGAGGGCCTCGAGGCTAATCACACCTAACCTCTGGAACTTCCAAAGGGTTCTTCACACCCTTGCTGCAACTCAAGAAGTTTCCCTGACATACCCATCTCCACTTGAGAGGAAGCACGAGAGTCCCGGCCACATCCAGAGGAGCCCCGTTTCCGCCTCCTAGCCTGAGAGGAGGGATCTTTCCCTGCGTGGTCGGGAAAGAATTCCCGCCGTTCCCGTCGCATCTCAAGAGGAGGCGCTCTCCACAGGAAAAGGCGAGAGGAACTCCAGGGTCGTGCCACCATTCCCAGAGACCCAGATGTCTCAGCCATTCCAGGGAAACCTGTTTTCCCTGCACTGCCTCGACTTTCAAGCCGAGGATCGACTCACACCACGTGGCACGTGGGAAAGCCCTGTGTGAAAGCCTCAGGAAAGCCCCTGATCCCCTTGATCCACGCGAAGGGAAGCGACACTGCTGCTACAGCTCGGGAGGAAAGCGCACGTGCATGCCCCCCTCGAGACGAGGACTGACTCCCTGGGGAGACTCAGAAGTACCCCAGATCCATGTCAGCACTGGAGAGGAATCCTCAGGTTCCGGCACCGACTCCACACAAGGTCTTAGGCCCCGGCATCGACGGAGAGGAATCCCGAGAGGCCCCGGGCAACTCGCATGGGGACTGGCCTTTCCTGAGGCCACCAGAGCGGGTCCTGAGGTCCCCGTCGTAAGTCGAGAGCACCTGCCGCAACTCGAGAAAATCCAGGAGGTTCTCCCCTCCAGGCGAGATGAGGCCCATTTCGCTGAGGCGTCTCGAGGCTAATCACACCTAACTCTGGAACTTCCAAAGGGTCCTTCACACCCTTGCTGCAACTCAAGAAGTTCCCCGACATACCCGTCTCCACTCGAGAGGAAGCACGAGAGTCCCGCCCACATCCAGAGGATCCCCGTTTCCGCCTCCTAGCTCGAGAGGAGGGATCCTTTCCCTACGTGGTCGGGAAGAATCCCGTGTTCCCATGCATCTCAAGAGGAGGCGCTCTCCACAGGAAAGACGAGAGGAACTCCAGGGTCGTGCCACCATTCCCAGAGTCCCCTGGATGTCTCAGTCCAGTCCAGGGAAACCTGTTTTCCCTGCACTGCCTCGACTTTCAAGGCGAGGATCGACTCACACCACAGTGGCACGTGGGACAACCCTGTGGGAAAGCCTCGTTCGTGGGAAAGCCTCGAGGGAAAGCCACAGATCCCTTGATCCACGCGAAGGGAAGCGGACACTGCTGCTACAGCTCGGGAGGAAAGCGCACGTGCATGCCCCCCACTCGAGACGAGGACTGACTCCCCTGGGGAGACTCCAGAAGTACCCAAGATCCATGTCAGCACTGGAGAGGAATCCTCAGGTTCCGGCACCGACTCCACACAAGGTCTTAGGCCCCGGCATCGACGGAAGAAGAATCCCGCGAGGCCCGAGCAACTCGCATGGGGACTGGCCTTTCCTGAGGCCACCAGAGCGGGTCCCTGAGGTCCCGTCGTAAGTCGAGAGCACCTGCCCAACTCGAGAAAATCCAGGAGGTTCTCCCCTCCAGGCGAGATGAGGCCCATTTCCGCTGAGGCATCTCGAGGCTAATCACACCTAAACTCTGGAACTTCCAAAGGGTCCTTCACACCCTTGCTGCAACTCAAGAAGTTCCCCGACATACCCGTCTCCACTCGAGAGGAAGCACGAGAGTCCCGCCCACATCCAGAGGAGCCCCGTTTCCGCCTCCTAGCTGAGAGGTGGGATCCTTTCCCTGCGTGGTCGGGAAAGAATTCCCGGCGTTCCGTCGCATCTCAAGAGGAGGCGCTCTCGAAAAGGCGAGAGGAACTCCAGGGTCGTGCCACCATTCCCAGAGTCCCCCAGATGTCTCAGTCCATTCCAGGGAAACCTGTTTTCCCTGCACTGCCTCGACTTTCAAGCCGAGGATCGACTCACACCACGGTGGCACGTGGGACAGCCCTGTGGGAAAGCCTCGTGGGAAAGCCACAGATCCCTTGATCCACGCGAAGGAAGCGTGACACTGCTGCTACAGCTCGGGAGGAAAGCGCACGTGCATGCCCCCACTCGAGACGAGGACTGACTCCCCTGGGGAGACTCCAGAAGTACGCCAAGATCCATGTCAGCACTGGAGAGGAATCCTCAGGTTCCGGCACCGACTCTACACAAGGTCTGATGCCGGGGTCCAGCCCCGGTGGATCCAGGGAATTCGAAGGGTGGACGGCGTTGGCGTGGAAAGACTGTTTATTTATTAATGTAAGATTAGATTAGGAAACTATAGTGTAGTAAGAAGATTAAGTGGAGGGAAGAGGGCTGAATAGCTTGGTTTACTCGGACGGTCAATTAAAATTCCAGACAAGGAATTTGCACCTCCTACGTTGGCCACCGGCGCCCGCTTGAATATCTAAGGGTGCCTCGCCTTAAGCTCCCTTTCGTGCGGGTCTTAACAGCCAGGGCAAGTAAGTAGACCTGGCGAGACTCCGCACTCCAGGTGGAGATTCATCCTGAAGTTAAAGTAAAGAGCAGAGAGAAGGAAAGTTAGAGAAGAAGAAAGAGAGAGAAAGACACGGGGGGAGCCAGAGTCCCAAGAAACCAGGCTGAGAGACTAGTTCGAGAAGCTGGTCCGAGAATCTGGCCCCCGGCCCCTGACCTCCTCCTTTATTGTTCAGAAGGCCTTTTATACTTTTGATAAAACATGGAGATCAATGGGATAACACAAAATTATATAGTGTTCGCAACCCAGATTCTTTCTGTATATCATTTGTATACAAAAGGTCTCAGGTGATTTACATTATCTTCTGGCCAAGAGGCTTGTTAACACTTTTTGGCTCTCTTCCTTAAATGAATGTTAATTTTGTTTCCCCTGAAGTGTTTTTCTTTAATCTGCATCTCCTTAAAGCATTAAAGTTACATCTCTATAGAACAAAGGTGCAGTGGGTTATAACAAAGAAGGTACTTAACTCAAAGATCTAATGTTGCTAATACCAGGTCTACTACTTGTTTTTCTATATACCAACTATATCTAAAAATAAAGGATATGAAAATTTGGCAGCAAGCATTGACCCAAAAAATGAAACTTTTAATCAGTCCTATTCTAAAGATTTTGACTCCTCGGAAGCTCCTGCATTCCTAGGATGTTTTAAGCTTCCTGTGCCTCCTGCGGTCAGGAGGCCTCAAACAATCACAAGCGCAGCTGTACGAGTCCTACAGGCAGGCTAGAAAGAAATCAGAGGTTTTTTGGATTGAAACACTCTTTCAAATGCAGAAGACTAACGGCCTGAATTGACTTTTTTCCAGAAAAGGTTCAGAAGAGTGAAAAAGCAGAGCACAAAAACCGGCAGAATTTTTTGTTGGGGTACGTGCTTAAAAATTTCAAGAGGGATCCCTGAAGTCTGAGCACGCCTTGCGTATGTCAGCTTCCTTCCTCATAACCTTGTCACGGGCGGGCTACCTCACACTGGCTCCCGGCAGTCTTAGGCCCCGGCATCGACGGGAGAGGAATCCCGAGAGGCCCCCGAGCAACTAGCATGCGGACTGGCCTTTCCTGAGGCCACCAGAGCGGGTCCCTGAGGTCCCCGTCGTAAGTCGAGAGCACCTGCCACAACTCGAGAAAATCCAGGAGGTTCTCCCCTCCAGGCGAGATGAGGCCCATTTCCGCTGAGGCATCTCGAGGCTAATCACACCTAACCTCTGGAACTTCCAACGGGTCCTTCACACCCTTGCTGCAACTCAAGAAGTTCCCCGACATACCCGACTCCACTCGAAAGAAGCACGAGAGTCCCGCCCACATCCAGAGGAGCCCCGTTTCCGCCTCCTAGCTCGAGGGGAGGGATCCTTTCCCTGCGTGGTCAGGAAAGAATTCCCGGCATTTCCGTCGCATCTCAAGGGGAGGCGCTCTCCAAAGGAAAGGCGAGAGGAACTCCAGGGTCGTGCCACCATTCCCAGAGTCCCCCAGATGTCTCAGTCCATTCCAGGGAAACCTGTATTCCCTGGACTGCCTCCACTTTCAAGACGAGGATCGACTCACACCACGGTGGCACGTGGGACAGCCCTGTGGGAAAGCCTCGTGGGAAAGCCTCGAGGGAAAGCCACAGATCCCTTGATCCCCGCGAAGGGAAGTGCGACACTGCTGCTACAGCTCGGAAGGAAAGCGCACGTGCATGCCCCCACTTGAGACGAGGACTGACTCCCCTGAGGAGACTCCAGAAGTACCCCAAGATCCATGTCAGCACTGGAGAGGAATCCTCAGGTTCCGGCACTGACTCCACACAAGGTCTTAGGCCCAGCATCGACGGGAGAGGAAACCCGAGAAGCTGCCGAGAGGCCCCCCGAACAACTCGCATGGGGACTGGCCTTTCCTGAGGACACCAGAGCGGGTCCCTGAGGTCCCCGTCGTAAGTCGAGAGCACCTGCCACAACTCGAGAAAATCCAGGAGGTTCTCCCCTCCAGGCGAGATGAGGCCCATTTCCGCTGAGGCGTCTCGAGGCTCATCACACCTAAACTCTGGAACTTCCAAAGGGTCCTTCACACCCTTGCTGCAACTCAAGAAGTTTCGCAACATTCCCGACTCCACTCGAGAGGAAGCACGGAAGTCCCGCCCACATCCAGAGGAGCCCCGTTTCTGCCTCCTAGCTCGAGAGGAGGGATCCTTTCCCTGCGTGGTGGGGAAAGAATTCCCGGCGTTCCCGTCGCATCTCAAGAGGAGGCGCTCTCCACAGGAAAGGCGAGAGGAACTCCAGGGCCGTGCCAGCATTCCCAGAGTCCCCCAGATGTCTCAGTCCATTCCGGGGAAACCTGTTTTCCCTGCACTGCCTCGACTTTCAAGCCGAGGATCGACTCACACCACGGTTTCAGGTGGGACAGCGCTGTGGAAAGCCTCGTGGGAAAGCCTCGAGGGAATGCCACAGATCCCTTGATCCACGCGAAGGGTAGTGCGACACTGCTGCTACAGCTCGGAAGGAAAGTGCACGTGCATTCCCCCACTTGAGACGAGGACTGACTCCCCTGGGGAGACTCCAGAAGTACCCCAAGATCCATGTCAGCACTGGAGAGGAATCCTCAGGTTCCGGCACTGACTCCACACAAGGTCTTAGGCCCCAGCATCGACGGAAGAGGTATCCCGAGAGGCCCCCTGAGCAACTCCCATGGGGACTGGCCTTTCCTGACGCCACCACAGCGGGTCCCTGAGGTTCCCATCGTAAGTCGAGGGCACCTGCCGCAACTCGAGAAAATACAGGAGGTTCTGCCCTCCAGGCGAGATGAGGCCCATTTCCGCTGAGGCATCTCGAGGCTAGTCACACCTAACCTCTGGAACTTCCAACGGGTCCTTCACACCCTTGCTGCAACTCAAGAAGTTCCCCGATATACCCGACTCCACTCGAGAGGAAGCACGGGAGTCCCGCCCACATCCAGAGGAGCCCCGTTTCCGCCTCCTAGCTTCGAGAGGAGGGATCCTTTCCTTGCGTGTTCGGGAAAGAATTCCCGGCTTTCCCGTCGCATCTCAAGTGGAGGCGCTCTCCACAGGAAAGGCGAGAGGAACTCCAGGGTCGTGCCACATTCCCAGAGTCCCCCAGATGTCTCAGTCCATTCCAGGCAAACCTGTTTTCCCTGCACTGCCTCGAGTTTCAAGCCGAGGATCGACTCACACCCCGGTGGCACGTGGGACAGCCCTGTGGGAAAACCTCGTGGGAAAGCCGCGTGGGAAAGCCTCGAGGGAAAGCTCCTGATCCCTTGATCCACGCGAAGGGAAGCGTGACACTGCTGCTACAGCTCGGGAGGAAAGCGCACCTGCATGCCCCCACTCCGAGACGAGGACTGACTTCCCTGGGGAGACTCCAGAAGTACCCCAAGATCCATGTCAGCACTGGAGAGGAATCCTCAGGTTCCGGCACCGGCTCCACACAAGATCTTAGGCCTCTGGCATCGACGGGAGAGGAATCCCGAGAGGACCCCGAGCAACTCGCATGGGGACTGGCCTTTTCTGAGGCCACCAGAGCGGGTCCCTGAGGTCCCCGTCGTAAGTTGAGAGCACCTGTCGCAACTCGAGAAAATCCAGGAGGTTCTCCCCTCCAGGCGAGATGAGGCCCATTTCCGCTGAGGCGTCTCCAGGCAAATCACACCTAACATCTGGAACTGTCAAAGGGTCCTTCTAAACCTTGCTGCAACTCAAGAAGTTCCCCGACATACCCGTCTCCAGTCGAGAGGAAGCACGATGGTCCCTGCCCACATCCAGAGGAGCCCCGTTTCCGCCTCCTTGCTCGAGAGGAGGGATCCTTTCTCTGCGTGGTCGGGAAAGAATTCCCGGTGTTCCCGTCGCATCTCAAGAGGAGGTGGTCTCCACAGGAAAGGCCAGAGGAACTCCAGGGTCGTGCCACCATTCACAGAGTCCCCCAGATGTCTCAGTCCATTCCAGGCAAACCTGTTTCCCTGCACTGCCTCGACTTTCAAGCCGAGGATCGACTCACACCACGGTGGCACGTGGGACAGCCCTGAGGAAACCCTCGTGGGAAAGCCTCGTGGAAAGCCTCAATGGAAAGCCACGGATCCCTTGATCCACGCTAAGGGAAGCGGGACACCGCTGCTACAGCTCGGGTGAAAGCGCACGTGGATGCCCCCACTCGAGTAGAGGACTGACTCCCCTGGGGAGACTCCAGAAGTACCCCAAGATCCATGTCAGCACTGCAGAGGAATCCTCAGGTTCCGGAACTGACTCCACACAAGGTCTTAGGCCCCAGCATCGACCGCAGAGGAAACCCGAGAGGCACCCCGAGCAACTCGCATGGGGACTGGCCTTTCCTGAGGCCACCAGAGCGGGTCCCTGAGGTCCCCGTCGTAAGTCGAGAGCACCTGCCGCAACTCGAGAAAATCCAGGAGGTTCTCCCTCCAGGCGAGATGAGGCCCATTTCCGCTGAGGCATCTCGAGGCTAGTCACACCTAACCTCTGGAACTTCCAACGGGTCCTTCACACCCTTGCCGCAACTCAAGAAGTTCCCCGACATACCCGTCTCCACTCGAGACGAAGCATGAGAGTCCCGCCCACATCCAGAGGAGCCCCGTTTCCGCCTCCTAGCTCGAGAGGAGGGATCATTTCCTGCTGCGTGGTCGGGAAAGAATTCCAACGTTCCCGTCGCGCATCTCAAGAGGAGGCGCTCACCACAGGAAAGGCGAGAGGAACTCCAGGGTCATGCCACCATTCCCAGAGTCCCCCAGATGTCTCTGTCGATTCCAGGAAAACCTATTTTCCCTGCACTGCGTCGACTTTCAAGTCGAGGATCGACTCACACCACGGTGGCACTGGGACGGCCCTGTGGGAAAGCCTCGTTGGAAAGCCTCGAGGGAAAGCCACAGATCCCTTGATCCACGCGAAGGGAAGCGCGACACTGCTGCTACAGCTCGGGAGGAAAGCGCACGTGCATGCCCCCACTTGAGACGAAGACTGACTCCCCTGGGGAGACTCCAGAAGTACCCCAAGATCCATGTCAGCACTGGAGAGGAATCCTCAGGTTCTGGCACTGACTCCACACAATGTCTTAGGCCCCAGCATCGACGGGAGAGGAATCCGAGAAGGCCCCCGAGCTTCTCACATGGGGACTGGCCTTTCCTGAGGCCACCAGAGCGTGTCCCTGAGGTCCCCGTCATAAGTCGAGAGCACCTGCCGCAACTCGAGAATATCCAGGAGGTTCTCCCCTCCAGGAGTGATGAGGCCCATTTCCGCTGAGGCATCTCGAGGCTAATCACACCTAACCTCTGGAACTTTCAAAGGGTCCTTCACACCATTGATGCAACTCAAGAAGTGCCCCGACATACCCGTCTCCACTCGAGAGGAAACACGAGATTCCCACCCACATCCACAGTAGCCCCATTTCCGCCTCCTAACTCGAGAGGAGTGATCCTTTCCCTGCGCGGTCGGTCAAGAATTCCCGGGTTTCCGTCGCATCTCAAGAGGAGGCGCTCTCCACAGGAAAGGCGAGAGGAACTCCAGGTCGTGCCACCATTCCCAGAGTCCCCCAGATGTCTCAGTCCATTCCAGGGAAACCTGTTTTCCCTGCACTGCCTCGACTTTCAAGCCGAGGATCGACTCACTCCACGGTGGCACGTGGGACAGCCTGTGGGTAAGCTTCGTGGAAAGCCTCTTGGGAAGCCTCGTGGGAGCCTCGAGGGAAAAGCCACAGATCCCTTAATCCACGCGAAGGGAAGCGTGACACTGCTGCTACAGCTCGGAGGAAAGCGCACGTTGCGCATGCACACTGACACCACTCTAGGAACAAGACTACATGTCAGCACTGGAGAGGAATGCTCAGTTCCGGCACCGACTCCACACAAGATCTTATGCCCCGGCATAGATGGGAGAGGAATCCGAGAGGCCCCCGAGCAACTCGCATGGGCACTGGCCTTTCCTGAGGCCACCAGAGTGGGTCCCTGAGGTCCCCGTCGTAAGTCGAGAGCACCTGCTGCAACTCGAGAAAATCCAGGAGGTTCTCCCCTTCAGGCGAAATGAGGCCCATTTCCGCTGAGGCTCTCGAGGATAATCACACCTAACCTCTGGAACTTCCAAAGGGTTCTTCACACCCTTGCTGCAACTCTAGAAGTTCCCCGACATACCCGTCTCCACTTGAGAGGAAGCACGAGAGTTCCGGCCACATCCAGAGGAGCCCCGTTTCCGCCTCCTAGCCTGAGATGAGGGATCCTTTCCCTGCGTGGTCCGGGAAAGACTTCCCGGCGTTTCCGTCGCATCTCAAGAGGAGGCGCTCTCCACAGGAAAGGCGAGAGGAACTCCAGGGTCGTGCCACCATTCCAGAGACAAGCAGATGTCTCAGTCCATTCCAGGGAAACCTGTTTTCCCTGCACTGCGTCGACTTTCAAGCCGAGGATCGACTCACACC
>NW_017194551.1:0-9287 GCF_001704415.2 Capra hircus
AGGGAATCCTTTCCTGCGTGTTTCCAGGAAAAGAATTCCGGCGTCTCCTTCGCTTCCTGCAACAGGAAGGCCCTCTCCACACTCCACAGGAAAGGCGAGAGGAACTCCAGGGTCGTGCCACCATTCCAGAGTACCCCAGATGTCTCAGTCCATTCCAGGGAAACCTGTTTTCCCTGCACTGCCTCGACTTTCAAGCGAGGATCCACTCACACCACGGTGGCACGTGGGACAGCCTGTGGGAAAGCCTCGTGAAAGCCTCGTGGAAAGCCTCGAGGGAAAGCCACAGATCCCTTGATCCACGCGAAGGGAAGGTGACACTGCTGCTACAGCTCGGGAGGAAGCGCACGTGCATGCCCCCATTCGAGACGAGGACTGACTCCCCTGGGGAGACTCCAGAAGTACCCCAAGCTCCATGTCAGCACTGGAGAGGAATCCTCAGGTTCCAGCACCGACTCCACACAAGGTCTTAGGCCCGGCATAGACGGAGAGGAATCCTGAGAGCCACCGAGCAACTCGCATGGGGACTGGCCTTTCCTGAGGCCACCAGAGTGGGTCCCTGAGGTCCCCGTCGTAAGTCGAGAGCACCTGCCGCAGCTCGAGAAAATCCAGGAGGTTCTCCCTCCAGGCGAGATGAGGCCCATTTCCGCTGAGGCGTCTGAGGCTAATCAATCTAACATCTGGAATCCAATGGGTCCTTCTCGCCATTGCTGCAACTCAAGAAGTTCCCCGACATACCGTCTCCACGCGAGAGGAAGCAAGACCGACCCGTCCACATCCAGAGGAGCCCAGTTTCCCCCTCCTAGCTCGAGACGGCGGATCCTTTCAGACCGTGGTCGGGAAAGAATTCCCGGTGTTCCCGTCGCATCTCAAGAGGAGGCGCACTCCACAGGAAAGGCGAGAGGAACTGCAGGGTCGTGCCACCATTCCCACAGTCCCCCAGATGTCTCAGTCCATTCCAGGGAAAACTGATTTCCCTGCACTGCCACGATTTTCAAGCCGAGGATCGACTCTCACCATGGTTCCACGTGGGACAGCCCTGTGGGAAAGCCTCGTGTGAAAGCCTAGAGGGATAGCCACACATCTCTTGATCCACGTGAAGGGACGCGTGACACTGCTGCTAGAGCTCGGGAGGAAAGCGCACGTGCATGCTCCCACTCGAGACAGGACTGACTCCCCTGGGAGACTCCAGAAGTACCCCAAGATCCATGTCAGCACTGGAGAGGAATCCTCAGGTTCCGGCACCGACTCCACACAAGGTCTTAGGCCCCAGCAACGACGGGAGAGGAATCCCTAGAGGCCCCAGAGGAATCTCATGGGGACTGGCCTTTCCTGAGGCCACCAGAGCGGGTCCCTGAGGTCCCGGTGGTAAGTCGAGAGCAGCTGCCGTAACTCGAGAAAATCCAGGAGGTTCTCCCCTCCAGGCGAGATGAGGCCCATTTCGCTGATTCGTCTCGAGGCTAATCACACGTAACCTCTGGAACTTGCAAAGGGTCCTTCACACCCTTGCTGCAACTCAAGAAGTTCCCGACATTCCCGACTCCACTGGAGAGGAAGCTCGAGAGTCCCGCCACATCAGAGGAGCCCTGTTTCTGCCTCCTAGCTCGAGAGGAGGATCCTTTCCCTGCGTGGTCGGAAAGAATTCCCGGCGTTCTGGTCGCATCTCAACAGGAGGCGCTCTGCACAGGAAAGGCGAGAGGAACTCCAGGGTCGTGCCACCATTCCCAGATTCCCCAGAAGTCTCAGTCCATTCCAGGGAGACCTGTTTTCCCTGCACTGCCTCGACTTACAAGACGAGGATCGACTCACACCACTGTAGCACGTGGGACAGCCCTGTGGGAAAGCCTTGTGGAAGCCTCGTGGGAAAGCCTCGAGGAAAGCCACAGATCCCTTGATCCACGCGAAGGGAAGCGTGACACCGCTTCTATAGCTGGGGAGGAAATAGCACGTGCATGTCCCCACTCGAGACGAGGACTAACTCCCCTGGGGAGACTCCAGAAGTACCCCAAGATCCATGTCAGCACTGGAGAGGAATCCTCAGGGTCCAGGACCGACTCCACACAAGGTCTTAGGCCCCGGCATCTACGGGAGAGGAATTCTGAGAGCCACCGAGCAACTCGCATGGGAGTGGCCTTTCCTAAGGCCAACCAGAGCGGGTCCCTGAGGTCCCCGTCGTAAGTCGAGAGCACCTGCCCGCAACTCGAGAGAAATCCAGATGTTCTCCCCTCCGGGCGAGATGAGGCCCATTTTCGTTGAGGCGTCTCGAGGCTAATCACACCTAACCTAAGGAACTTTCAAAGGGTTCTTCACACCCTTGCTGCACCTCAAGAAGTTCCCCGACATACCCGTCTCCATTCGAGAGGAAGCACGAGAGTCCCGCCCACATCCAGAGGAGCCCCTATTCTGGCCTCTTAGCTCGAGTCGGGGGATCCTTTTCCTGCGTGTTTGGGAAAGAATTCCCCGGTGTTTCCGTCGCATCTCAAGAGGAGGCGCTCTCCACAGGAAAGGGAAGAGGAAACTGCAGGGTCGTGCCACCATTCCCACAGTCCCCCAGATGTCTCAGTCCATTCCAGGGAAACCTGTTTTCCCTGCACTGCCACGATTTTCAAGGCCGAGGATCGACTCTCACCATGGTTTCACGTGGACAGCCCTGTGGGAAAGCCTCGTGGGAAAGCCTCGTGGGAAAGCCTCGAGCGAAAGCCACAGATCCCTTGATCCACGTGAAGGGAAGAGTGGCACTGCTCCTACAGATCGGGAGGGAAGCGCACGTGCATTCCCCCATTCGAGACGAGGACTAACACCCCTGGGGAGACTCCAGAAGTACCCCACGATCCATGTCAGCACTGGAGAGGAATCCTCAGGTTTCAGGACCGACTCCACACAAGGTCTTAGGCCCTGGCATCGAAGGGAGAGGAATCCCAAGAGGCCCCCGAGCTACTCGCCTGGGGACTGGCCTCTCCTGAGGCCACCAGAGCGGGTCCCTGAGGTCCCCATCTTAAGTCGAGAGCACCTGCAGCAACTCGAGAACATCCAGGAGGTTCTCCCCTCCAGGCGAGATGAGGCCCATTTCCGTTGAGGCGTCTCGAGGCTAATCACACCTAACCTCTGGAACTTCCAAAGGGTCCTTCACACGCTTGCTGCAACTCAAGAAGTTCCCCGACATACCAGTCTCCACTGGAGAGGAAGCACGAGGGTCCCGCCCACATCCAGAGGAGCCTGGTTTCAACCTCGTAGCTTGAGATTAGGGATTCTTTTCCTGCTTCGTCTGGAAAGAATTCCCGGCTTTCCCGTCGCATCTCAAGAAGAGGCGCTCTCAATAGGAAAGGCGAGAGAAACCCAGTGTCGTACCACAATTCCAAGGGACCCCCAGATGTCTCAGTCCATTCCAGAGGAACTTGTTTTCCCTGCACTGCCTCTACTTTCACGCCGAGGATCCACACACTCCACAATGGCATGTCCCACGTGGGACAGCCCTGTGGGAAAGCCTCGTCGGAAAGCCTCGAGGGAAAGCCAAAGATCCCTTGATTCCCGCGACAGGAAGTGTGACACTGCTGCTACAGTTCGTGAGGAAAGCTCACGTGCATGCCCCCACACGAGATGAGCACTGACTCCCCAGGAGAGACTCTAGAAGTACCCCAAGATCCATGTCAGCACTGGAGAGGAATCCTCAGGTTCCAGCCCTGACTCCACACAAGGTCTTAGGCCCCGACATCGACGGGAGAGGAATCCCGAAAGGCCCCCTTGCAACTCCCATGGGCACTGGCCTTTCCTGAGGCCACCAGAGCGGGTTCCTGAGGTCCCCGTCGTAACTCGAGAGACTCTAGAAAATCCAGGAGGTTCTCCGCTCCAGGCGAGATGAGGCCCATTTCCTCTGAGGCGTCTGGAGGCTAATCACACCTAAACTCTGGAAATTTAAAAGGGTCCTTGCTGCAACTCAAGAAGTTCCCCGAAATACCCGTCTCCACTCGAGAGGAAGCACGAGGGTCCCGCCCACATCCAGAGGAACCCCGTTTCCGCCTGGTAGCTCGAGATGAGGGATCCTATCCTTCTTAGTCAAGAAAGATTTTTCAGCGTTCCCATGGCCTCTCAAGAGCAAGGGTTCTCAATAGGAAAGGCAAGAGGAACTCCAGGGTTGTGCCACCATTCCAAGAGTCCCCCAGATATCTCAGTCCATTTCAGAGGAACCTGTTTTCCCCGCAATGCCTCGACTTTCACGCCGAGGATCCACTCACACCATGGTGGCACGTGGGACACCCTTTGGGAAAGCCCCGTGGGAAAGCCACAGATCCCTTGATCCCCGCGAAGGGAAGCGTGACACATCTGCTACACTGTCCCTGAGGTCACGGTCGTATGTTGAGAGCACCTGCCGCAACTGGAGAAAATCCAGGAGGTTCTCTGCTCCAGTCGAGATGAGGCCCATTTTCTCTGCGGTGTCTCGAGAGTAATCACACCTAAACTCTGGAACTTCCAAAGGGTCCTACACACCCTTGCTACAACTCAGGAGGTTCCCCGATATACCCGTCTCTACTCCAGAGGAAGCACGAGGGTCCGGCCTCCTCCAGAGGAGCTCCGTTTCCGCCTCCAATCTCGAGATGAGGGATCCTTCCCTGCTTCCTCGGGAAAGAATTCCCAACGTTTCCGACGCATCTCAAGAGGAGGCGCGCTGCACAGGAAAGGCGAGAGGAACTCATGGGTCGTGCCACCATTCCAAGTGCCCCCAGATGTCTCCGTCCATTCCAGAGGATCCTGTTTTCCCTGCACTGCTTCGACTTTCATGCCGAGGATCGGCTCACACCACGGTGGCACGTGGGAGAGCCCTGTGGGAAAGCCTCGTGGGAAAGCCTCGAGGGAAAGCCACAGATCCCTTTATCCACGCGACGGGAAGCGTGACACTGCTGCTACAGCTCGGGAGGAAAGCGCACAGTGCATGCCCCCACTCGAGACGAAGACTGACTCCCCTGGGGAGACTCCAGAAGTACCCCAAGATGCATGTCAGCCCTGGAGAGGAATCCTCAGGTTCCGGCCCCGACTCCACACAAGGTCTTAGGCCCTGGCATCGACGGGAGAGGAACAGCGACAGGCCCTCTAGCAACTCGCATGGGGACTGGCCTTTCCTGAGGTCACCAGAGCGGGTCCATGAGGTCCCCGTCGTAAGTCAAGAGCACCTGCCGCAACTCGGTAAAATCCAGGAGGTTCTCCCCTGCAGGCGAGATGAGGCCCGTTTCCACTGAGGTGTCTCGAGGCTAATCACACTTGACCGCTGGAACTTCCAAAGAGTCTTTCACAGCCATGCTGCAACTCAAGAAGTTCCCCGACATACCCGTCTCCACTCAAGAGGAAGCACGAGGGTCCCGGCCACATCCAAAGGAGCTCCGTTTCCGGCTCGTAGCTCGAGAGGACGGATCCTTTCCCTGCTTGTTCCGGAAAGAATTCCCGGCATTCCCATCGCATCTCAAGAGGAGGCGCTCTCCAAAGGAAAGGGGAGAGGAACTGCAGGGTCGTGCCACCATTCCAAGACTCCCCCAGATATCTCAGTCCGTTCCACAGGAACCTGTTTTCCCTGCACTGCCTCGGCTTTCATGCCGAGGATCGACTCACACCACCGTGACACGTGGGACAGCCCTGTGGGAAAGCCTCGTGGGAAAGCCTCGAGGGAAAGCCACAGATCCCTTGGTCCACGCAAGGGGAAGCGTGACACTGCTGCTACAGCATGGGAGGAAAGGGCACGCTCATGTCCCCACTCGAGACGAGGCCTGACTCCTTTGTGGAGACTCCAGAAGTACCCCAAAATCCATGTCAGCACTGGAGAGGAATCCTGAGCTTCCGGCCCCGACTCCACACAAGGTCTTAGGCCCCAGCATCGACGGGAGAGGAATCACGAGAGGCCCCCTAGCAACACGCATGATAACTGGCCTTTCCTGCGGCCGCCAGAGCAGGTCCCTGAATCCCCGTCGTAACTCGAGAGCACCTGCTGAAACTCGGGAATATCCAGGAGCCTCTCCATTCCAGGCGACATGAGGCCCATTTCCGCTGAGGCATCTCGAGACTAACCACACCTAACCTCTGGAACTTCCAAAGGGTCCTTCACACCCTTGCTGCAACTCAAGAAGTTCCCCGACATACCCGTTCCTCTTCACGTTCTGCCATAATGGTGGTGTCATCTGCATATCTAAGTTGATTGATATTTCTACCGGCAATCTTGATTCCAGCTTATGTATCTTCCATCCCAGGATTTTTCATGATGTACTCTGCATAGAAGTTAAATAAACAGGGTGACAATATACAGCCTTGACATACACCTTTTTCCTTTTTGGAACCAGTCTGTTGTTCCATGTCCTGCTCTAACTGTTGCTTCCTGACCTTCATCCAGATTTCTCAAGAGGCAGGTTAGGTGGTCTGGTATTCCCATCTCTTTCAGAATTGTGGCTAATACAACAGTATAAGGACCTTTCCGATGTCAGGCCAAGGAATTGTGTTTCCAGTCATTGAGCCACACCTGATCACTGAGCACAAAATTCATGAATCTGTTCCTCAAGGGGGAATGATATTCTTTTTTATACAAACTTAGTTACCTGATTTATTACCTTACCTAATTGTTCCATCTGCTGTGAAATCCCACCCCCTTACTTGGTGGCAAATCTGCTAACACCTGCCTCACTGTGGGAGGGGGTCTCCCATAGAAAATTTCATAAGGACAACAACTGTGGGAACGTGTGGTTACCCGTAATATGAGTAAGTCTACCGGAAGCAAGCCCATCCATGTACAGTCAGTCTCTATGATCCATTTTGAAAGTGTCTCTTCAAGAGTTTGGTTGTTTCTTTCCACCATTCCAGAACACTGGGGCCTATATGCTGTATGTAATTTCCACTGATATTTAGAGCTTCACATACCTGTTAATTAACGCGGCTACAAAGACAGGGCCATTGTCGGATTCTATACTGGTTGGAAACCCAAGTCTGGGAATTATTTCTCAAATCAGCGAGCTACTTCATTTTCTTTTTCAGATCAGGTAGGGAAGGCCTCTGCCCAACCGGAGAAGGTACCTACTATTCTAGTAAGTCATGATAACAGGTGACTGCCTTTGGCTTCCCCGAAGGACACTCGCTTTCCCTGCATCCTGAGAACTCCACGTCTCAGCCAGTTGGAAAAGCGGCTTCTTGGAGGTCATTATTCAGGGGCAACTTCCCCTGGAGCCCGGGGCCATAGGGAGCGGCTCCACACTCCCAGGGAAAGGCAGAGCCACAGCCACACATCTGTCCCATCCCCTTTGCTCTGTAGGAGAGCTCTAGTGAGCCTAGGTCTGTCAGGAAAATTCTTGGCTCCTATGGGGACACATTCTATGTGTGAAACTGCATCCAGGACCTAGGGGCCACAGGGCGCCTGTTTCTCTCGGGGGCAGAGGGGTGGGGGCCTGAAGCAGTGCGGCCCAGTAACAGCTTCCACATCCATCCAATTGCTCTTTTCTTACCTCTGATAGAACTAGCTTTGTTCCAGCCTTTGGCAATTTGGAGGCAAGCGGGCCCCACTTCCTCCCCAAGGAGGCATGGGACCTACTTTGAGTGGAAAGGCCCCTCACGGAGCTGAACCCAGGAAGGCACCCAGTCATGTCTGACACATTCCTGCATCCTGCTTCTTCATGAGCAATACCGCTATAAGCTAGGCATGTCTTTCCAAGGCTCAGAAAGGACAGGGGAGATGCATGGTGCTGCCTCTGGAATTTCGGTCCTCTGAGCAGACCTGGAGGTCTCCCCTTGAAGGAGCTAACCAGTTTCTTCCAAATACAGGCTTGCAAACACACACTGGGTGGCTGCCTCTTCTTCCCTGAAGGACGATCACTTTCCCTGCATCCTGTGAACTCTGCATCCCAGCCTGCTGGAAAAGCGCTTCTTGGAGGTCATTTTTCAAGGACAATTTTCCCTGGAGCCCGGGGCCGTAGGAGGGCCCCATGCTCGCTGGGAAAGGCAGAGTCACATCCACAGTCTGTTCTACCCCTTTTGCCCTGTAGGAGAGCTCTAGTGAGCCTAGGTCTGTCAGGAAAATTCTTGGCTCCTATGGGACACACCCTGTGTGTTAACCTGCATATCGGACCTAGGGGCCACAGGGCGCCTGTTCCTCTCGGGGGGACCCTGAAGTGGTGCGGCCCAGCAACAGCCTGAATATCCATCCGATTGCTCTTTTCTTCCTTCTGATAGAGCTAGCTTTGCTTCTCGCTTTGGCATTTCGGAAGCCAGGGGGAGCCCCACCGCTGTTGTCCTGGGGTCTATTGGAGGTACCGGGTCTATTGGACCCCAGCATGGCACCCGACCCCTCCTACACACTCCCGCAGCCTCCTTCCCCATGGGCAGGACTGTTCTGACCTAGGAATGTGTTCCCAAGGCTCAGAAAATGCAGGGAGACACACGGCCCTGACTCTGGAACTGAGGCCGTTGGAGCAGGCCTGGAGGTCTGACGTCTGAGACGCCAAACACTTGCTGCAAGATACAGGTGTGAAAACACACTCTCTGGGGCTGCCTTTCCTTCCTCCAAGGAAGAGACTTTTCCAGTCTCCTCCGTGCTGAGTCATACAAGGCTGGAAAGGTCTGGCTTCCAGGCATTTCTCAGCGGCAATGGCCCTGAGGCCCTGCACCCAGGAGGGATCCTACCCTCCCAGGGGAAGTCAAAGCAACCTCCAAACAGCTGTTCTCTCATGTTTCCTCTGCAGGAGGGAGCTAGTGAGCGCCCAGGTCTGTCTGGAACGTTCTTGGATCCTGCGGGGAAATCATCCTGGGCTGCCTTTCCTTCCTCAAGGAAGAGAGTTTTCTCAGCCTCCTGTGGGCTGAGAGTCACACAGGGCTGAAAAGCACTTGCTGGAGATTCTTTTCATTGGCCATGGCCCCTGAGCCCTGTGCTCAGGGAGGGCTCCCTCCCTCCCAGGGAAAGTCAAAGGAAGCTCCAAACGGCTGTTCAATCATGTTTCTGAGAGAGTCATTGCCAAGGCAGGTTTCTAAGAAGTTCAAGGGTCCCCAAGGAGAGAGGGTCTAGAATTCTCAAGGAGGAAGGAAGGACAAACTGTTTTTCCCTCTACATTCCTTAGGATTATATAACAATCATGCATCCTTCTTGAGGACGGTCTCTGGAAAAAACCTTCTGGCTAATCCTGTTATCTTAAAATGTAAATTATGGGAGTAGGTCTAGTGAGTCTTTACAACCTCAGACATTCTTTGTTCGTTGTCATGACTTATTGGAGAGTATATAACTCCATTACTAACACTAGCAAGGGGGTACGCTTTCTGCCCCTTGTGATGTCTCT